>NC_052016.1:9872531-10172531 GCF_015832195.1 Motacilla alba alba
AGAAGGGAGAAATAACCAAACCCCAAAATGTTTGCTGAAATGTGTCTCACTGCTCACTTTTGTCTTAATTTATAACAGACTTTAAAAAAGGCAATTCTGATGCCTTTGGGCCTTATCTGCTAAAGAGAAATGAATGACATGGGTCTGCTGTCCCATCCAATTTGCAGTTGGCAGGGGATTTTTGGGATGCAAAGCCAATTCATCAAGCTGTTTGCACTGTCCCACCTCAACGGATCTTCACCGTGAATTTTTTTCACGCGAAAAAACAGGTGCTGCCTCTAGCCCTCTTTTGTGTTTTTCAGTGCACTGGTCTGAAGGAAAAAAATAAAATAAAATAATAATAATAATAAAAAAAAAAGTTTTAGCTTTTTAGCTTTCCCAAGCCATCCTATCTAGCTGCAGTCCGTGGCGTTGCAGAAGTCTATCAGGTGCTTGGGTTTCTTGGAGGGCTCACAGCTTTCTTGGGGCAGCACGCTGCCGTCGGAAGAGACACATTTCAACAACCTCTTCTTGAAGCCTTTCCCACACGTCTTGGAGCAGGGGGACCAGTCCCCCAGCTGCCACTGTGGGCAGGGCACGTCGGCACAGGGCCGCAGGTTGCTGGGCTTCAGCTCGCGGGCGCAGTCGGTGGCCGGCTGGCCCCGCGGGTCCCGGCACTCCACGGCGCGCCGCTGCCAGCCCGAGCCGCACGACTTGGAGCACTCGCCCCACTCCTCGATCACCCACTCCGAGGAGATGATCTCCCTGATGGCATTGAAGGATTCCTTCTTCCTGCCCGCCGCCACCTTGTCCACACCAGGCTGCACCGGCTTCTTCACGAAGTAGGTGAACTTGATCTTGGGCTGCGGCAGGTCACCCACCGTCAGCACCTGGATGGTCAGCGGCTCCTTGAGCGGGCTGAAGCTGCGGATACGCTCCAGGGCGGCCGAGGAGCCGCTGTAGCGCAGCACGCTGCCCTTGTAGGTGATGTCCTGCTCCAGCGTGGACAGCGTGTAGTCGCCGTTGAGGACGTAGGTGCCGTCGGCCGCTTTGATGGCCAGGAAGCTGCCGTCGTGCCTCGCGCCCCGGTGGTTCCGCTGCTTCACCTCGATGTTGGTGGCCCCCGCCGGGATGGTGACCACATCGTGGTAGCCAGGTCTGCCCCGGGAGAAAAGAGAAACACTGAGTCCTCTGCAGGGAAGGGGAAAAAGCCTCCCAGCCCAAGACTAAACCTTGTCTGAAGTCAAGGCGTGTAGCTCGATAATGGATGAATCCCACCCACAAGGACAAGGTGAGCTTCCCCCCACAAGGACAAAGTGAACAGCAGCCCCACACTCACTTGGCTCTAACGAGGGTGCCAGACACCTTCTTGCAGGTGGAGCCGTTGCCCCCGCAGATGCCGCACTTGTCAAACTTCTTGTTGGAGCCGATGGTGCGGTCGCAGCCGGCCTTCACGCACTGCCCCTGCACGCACACGGACGTGGAGTCGGGGCTGCACGGGGTGCCATCCACCACCTTGGGGACACAAGGAGCCTGGTTACAACATGCATGGTGCTCTGAAACTGCGTGACACAAAATACGGATGGGTGGAAAGCCCGCAGCACCTGTCGTTTTCAGGGCTTTGAAAACTAAAAAGCAGAGCAGCCCACAGGTAGTCTTCTCACTCACCAAAATGATGCCATGGTAAGAGGAGAAAACAATCTCATTGTTTTCATTAATACCTCTCCCTAAAAACCTGCTGTTTACTGATCTCATACAAAAGAAGCCCCATTGCTTTCTAGTGTCACTAGAAGGCAGCCCTGTCCTCAAAGCACACTGCCAGCATTGCTTTTAATGCTGTTCAGCACATCCTTTATTTCTAGGAGTGCTGTTCCACAAAAACCCTTTGTGTCATCGCCCTGGTAGTTCCTGGCTCTCACCATCTGATGACAGCGAATTCAAGTAGCTATGCAAGATGAACATTTTTCCTCGTGTTTATTTCAAGCTGTCAGCATGTTAGTAACCAGTATGAGAAAGCACCAATATTCTGGCAAAGATCCCTCAGAGTTTTCCAAACCTATCTCAATGCAATCAGATTGGTGGAAGGAGAGGGAAGGAAACCAGGGTGGAGTGGGTAGAGGAGGTGGAAGGATTGTGCCAAAACACTTAAAGCATGCTTGCAATGATCCTGCTGTACATGGAGGAATAATCCAGCCTAAACATGAGAGAGACAATTTCAGATTTCTACACTGCTTGACTCTTTACACAAAGAGAGAAAATAAAAATCCCCCTCTTGATCAGCTGGAAGAGGTGCAGTTTTGAAATACCTTTGGCTGTAGAACAAAGAAGTATCCTGTTCCTTTGGCTCTGCAAACCAGCTTGCATCTGTCCTTTGGAGACACACCAGCAAACTTGGGTGTCCACTCCACTGCAGGTCCACTACCGAAGGCAGACTTGGAAAACTCGTTGTGCTTTTCACACTGTTCCTCCCTGAATGTTTTGCCTGCAGGCAGAGAAAAGACAGGTGGCCATGACATCATCTCTGTCCGAGCTCTTCCTCCACAACACACCAACCCTGGCTGTCAAAAACGGGCAAAAATTACCATTGTTGTCGGGGCAGTCCTCGATGTTACAGGACCTGTACTGCACCCGCTTCCCTTCGCAGTACTTGCCCCCGTTCCTCGGGACGGGGTTGTCGCATTCCCGGAAGGAATACTGCACTCCCCCGCCGCAGCTTCGGGAGCACTCACCCCACGCCCCCCAGGACCCCCAGCCCCCGTGCACTGGCGTCTAGAACAACAACAAAAGCAGGACACAGGTTAAATACAGGAAAATCCATACAAAACCACACCGTAAAAGCCATCATCATGCTCGTTTTCACCCACCCGAATTCATTAAAAAATCTGCCCTAGGTTTGTTCATTAGCATCGAATGAACCCCATCTAACAGATCCCTCCCTTTGCAGCGTTTTCCACGCTGCTCTGCAAGCCCCAAAGCTGGACCCATTTCTTTTTCACTACTTACATCATAATGCTTCTTCTCAGTCTTATTCACACACTTGCCATTCATGCACCACTTCCCTTCCCCGCAGCTGGTGCCGTCTGCCCAGGGGAAGTGTTTGGTTTGGCACACCAGCAGCCCTCCCGAGGTGCCCGTGCACCACAGCGTCGTGCACGTACTGGCTGCGTCGGGGCAGTGCTTGGACTCATCTCCAAATGTGAACTGGCACTGCCTGTTGGCATCGTACAGCGTGCCAGGCAAGTCCGAAGGCAGCTGGATGGGCCTGTGGGGCTTGTCCAACAAGCATTCCCCTGAAAAAGTTGATGGAAAAGGAAAAAAAAAAAAGGAGTCGGTCAGATGATGCTGCGGACTCAGTTTTAAAAGTGAACTGCATTTGCTTTTGTGCCACCATTCTTGTAAAAATAAGGCTCTTCTAAACTCACTGACAGCATGCAAAAGGTTAAGTCTGTGCTGAAGCAGAAACACTCTTAAAGAAAAAAAAAAAAAAAAGCAAAGCAGTAAAGCACAAGAGCTTGAAAGCCACATGAATGGAAAGCTTAATAACCTTACCATGACCGTTATCCAAAAATGTTGTAATCATGTAGGCACTGCATGGAGACCAGGGCTGGCTGCGGTCCAGGTTGGAGAGCATGGATGCCATCATGTGGAAATCCCGGCTCATTCCATTGATGCCAGCACACTGCTTTGCATCGTCATGAGGCATGTTAAACACGTGGCCTTGGAGAAAAGGAGAGAAGCAGAGTCTGTGACTTTAGGAAGTCTGTCCTATGCTTTACCAACAGTATTTTAAATATTGCTCTAGAGCTGCTCAGAGCCTGGTCTGTAATTAATAACCCGAAGCTGAATGCTCCCAGATTTCAAGCAGATGGCACTGGATCTTCTCTCCCCCCCCGTTTTTTTTTTTTTTTTTCCTGCAGGCACACACACAGCCTCTTGCAGACAATGCAGTGCAGGCCAGATTTGCTTTCCCGAGTCCAAGCCTGCTCCAAGACAGGGCTTTGCCTCCTCCCGACTGCTCCAGGGAGGTGCAGACTGGGCTTTACAGCATCAAGCTGGCTTCAATTAATCCCAGGGAAAGGCTTTGCAAAGTTTCAAGTACCTAATTCGTGGGCTGTTGTGAAGGCAGCCTGCAAACCATCGTCTTCTATGATAGAGCAACTGCGGTTTAGATCACAAACTGTTCCCACATCAGCCATCCCAAGAGTATCACATGTCTTGGCACCGCACAGGTCCTGTAAAAAAAGGCAGTTTCATTATTAATCAGATCAGAGACTTAACCTTGGCAAGAGCCATCCAGCCCTGGCAGTTTGCCTTTACTTATGGAAAGAGCATAAATATTCAGCACTTCAATGGGTATGATGGCAAAAATCTGTCTCTGGAACATAGGCGAGGGTTACACGTAGAAATGAAATGCATAATTTCCATCTGAAATCTGCTAAAAATATATGGGGCAGGAACACAGTGCACAATCTGTGAGTTTACAAAGACAGTGCACAAACTGTGAGCTTCACCAGACATGGTGCAAACAGGAAAAAAAAGGAATAAAACGAAAAGCAGCTCATGTAATTTTTTGCCTGCTTCACTGACACACGACTGTCTCTGGACACTGTTTTGGAGGTCTCCTGGCAGAGGGGGTAGGGAGCAGTGGGCGTGGGGCTGGATGTGACTCGGTGTCCCTCACCTGCCTGGTGAAGAGGATGGCTGTGTCGTAGTGCTCGGCGTGCCGGTCGCTGGGCGGGTTGTGCTGCTTCTGCCAGCTGCAGAAGTTCCTCAGAGTCAGGGCAGCGTTGGAGGAGATGTCGGGGCCCTTGCGCTCCTCGTAAATGACCATGATCTTCACCACCACGAGGCTGATGGAGTTGCGGATGCTGGGGTGCTTGTACAGCTTGGCGGCCACGGAGAGCAGGGTCAGCAGGTAGTGCTTCAGCCCGCTGCCGTGGAATTCAGCCATGGACTGGTCGGCCACCAGCATGGTCTCCACGTAGCGGGGGCTGGACACGAACCTCTTCTTCCTCCTGCTTCTCGTTTCTGCGAATAAAAAAGAGGGAGGGAAAGCGCAGGTGAGCAAAGCAAGAGAGCACCGTTCAGAAGCTCAAGCCCGAGGATATTCAAGATGCGCACCCATGCTTTGTGCGACCCCTGCACCCAGGTGGGCACCTCGGAGTGGGATGCGGGGCAAGCAGCGGCCGGGCATCCCCGCCACACTCCCCGCCCTTGCCCTCCCCGTCCCCGCGGAGGCCGGCGCGGCGTCCCCACGGTACCTGCGGGCTCGGCGGGCTCGGGCCCCTCCGCCCCGGCCCCCGCCTCGGCCACGGCGCAGCGGGCGGCGGGGGCGGCCCGCGGGGCGCCGCGGAGGCGCAGGAGGTGCGGCCCGTGGCGGTGCGCGGTGCCGGGCGCGGGCTGGATGAGGTACTGGCGGCCCCGCAGCGAGAAGGCGCCGCGCAGCCCCGCGCACAGGCTGAGCGCGGCCGCCGAGCCGGGGTCCCGGTTCACGGTGCCGGAGTAGAAGCAACGGGAGAGGTCGTCCTCGGGCGGCGGCGGCGGCCCGCCCAGGTACTGCAGGGTGAAGTCCGGGGCCAGGAAGCTGCTGTCGGGCTCCAGCTCCAGCGTCAGGCGCTCCCCGAAGGCCTCCAGGCGGAAGCGCTCTCGGGCGCCGGGCGCGCCCAGGCGCCGCGGCAGCACCAGCGCCCTGCGCTCGGCGCTGCACAGCCCCAGCAGCGCCGCCAGCACCGGCGCCAGCGCCGGCAGCCGCCCCCCGCTCCTCATCGCTGGGCGCAGCCCTTCTCCTCTCTTTATTTCACTTTATATAGGAATGGATATGGAAGATGTGGGTTTTTGCTTTCAGGTTTTGGGGGGTGTCTGAGTCTTTCTGCCGGCGGAGGACCGCGCGGGTGCCGCGTCCCGCGGTCACTGCAGAGGCGGCGTCGGCTTCCCCATGGCCGGGGCGCGGCGGCGATGCCCGGGAGCGCGGCTGTGCGAGGGCAGCGCTGCCCTTCGCTCCGTCCCTCTGTCTTCTGTGCTGCTCCGGCTGCCGCTTCTTCTGCCCGCCTCCTCAGCCTTCCCCGGCTGCAGCAGCAGCAGCTGCGGCGGCGGGCGGGCAAGACGCTCCGGCGAGTCTCCGGCAGCCCCGGGACGGTCCCGCCCGCACTTCCAGGGCGCCGAGGAGCCTCCCGTCCTTTGCGGAGCGGAGCGCCGCGGGCCCGTCCGCCTCCGCCGTGCGGGGTGAGTGCGGGAGCGGGGCTCGCCGCCGCCCTTTATGGGGTCCGGCCGTGCCGCCCCCAGCCCGGCGCTGCCGCCGCGCCCGCGCCGCTGAGATCACTGCGTGCGTAACGCGCCCGCGGGCGGCCCCCGCCGCGCCGCCCTCCCGCCGCCCCCGACGGGGCGGGACGGCACCGGCACGGCCCGGGGTCGGCCCCCGGCTGCCGCAGCGGGCTGGGCTGCGCCCCTCGCCTGCCCCGGGGGTGTTCTGTGCCCGGCTGCGAGCGCTGCGCGCCGCGGGGATCTCTCGTGGGAGCGCCTGGATGCGCTGCGGGTCCGTCCCCCGCCCCAGGAGCTCCGGACCGTCCACCTGCCTCCCCCGGAGGGAGGGGACACATCTCTGCTCGCCTTCGTGGCTTTTCCTTCTATTTTATTTATTTATTTATTTATTTATTTATTATTTTTTCATTTTTAATCCCCCCCTTCCCGAGCAATTCCTGCCCTTTCTCGGCCCTAATAGCTGCAGTCGGTCGTGCACCTGTACTTCTGAGAAATGGTTCCTTTCCAATCGCTTAAATAGAGGCGTTTACGTAGGTGCAGCTAATGTTTTGCTTTGAAGGCATAACCCGAGCATGGTGGTGCTGCTAATCCCCTTAATTCTTTATGTGCACAGCCCCAGCTTTGTGCTTCTGGAGGCCTTTTGGGAGGAGGAGGGCAAAGAAGTGGTGAGTAAATGAGTGAATAAAAACAGAATGTGTGTACCTGTTGGTGACAACTCCTGGGCTTCCCAATTAAACAAAGATGCTTCTGTGTCTGTCAACACATTATTCAATACAAGTATGAAACGCAGGGGCTGAAATCAGAAGGAGCAAAACTTTGGGACAGGGCCAACGTTTCTAAAATTTTATGTAAAATTTTACGTATCCACTGTTTTCTTGGGATGGAGCGTCCCATTTATGCCACTAAATCTAATAACCCTAAGGCTTTTCTTCCTAATTTAAACCATGACAGACAAACTTGGAACCACATGTGTGTGTCAATAGCCCAGTCTGACTGCCTGCTAAGTTCTGACAATGCATCCATTTCCCATGGCGTCCTGTAAAACTTGCAAGCTTAGAATTGCACATTGTTTGAAGCTGTGCGAAGAAACATAGGAAAAGATGAACACAATTTCTCAGCTACTTGCTCAGCAAAAGTGCTCTTGTCCCACAGAGTGATGGGCAAAATCAGTAGTAGGCCTCAAATGTGGGATTTTCTTCGGGACACAGCAGGAAGTGCTGGATTGACTTCCAGAGGCTGCGACTGCTGCCCATTAATGCATCAGCAGCAGAAAAATCCATTCATTTGTGACTAATTTTTTACTTGAGTTGGAAATTTGTGACAATCTCTACCCTTACCTTTGAGATCTGTGTATGCCCAGCTCTGCTGTGCTTTTTCTAGGATAGAACACAACAAAGGTACCTTACATTCATGCTGTTAATTAATTTGGTGTTGCACGTGCTACCTAATTTAGGGAATTACCAGTTTAAAAGCCTGGAAATAGAAATGTGAAAGGAAAGCATCTTCATAATTTATTTTTCAACTTGCCTTGGTTCAAGATAGAGACTCCTGCAAATATATATGAATTAAAAATAGGAAAATCGTATTTTCTGTCAGCATAATCAGTGTCACTAAGAGATCAGCAGGGACCAGAGCCAGGCCACCAAAGGTGTGTCCACCCATCTGCCAGATGCACCTTTTGTTTTGCTTCTGTTTTTTGATGTTAAATCTCTGATTTGAAAAGATCCTGACCACCTTAAAACAGCTTTTCCAGGCTGAAAAGTCTTTTCCATATTCCACCAGGTGGCACTCGCCTCTAAAAAATTGTTATGGGAGAGTTCCATAGTTCGTCTCCCAGCTTTCCTGGTGGAAAGGCTTACATTTTAGCAGGGAGCTTTACAGCTCCCTGATTAGGCCAGAAGTTTTCCTGGCCTTTATGTAACATCCAGGGAAGTGTTTTAGCAGAGAACTCAGCTGTTCTGTTGCACTACCTGAACACAAATCGTGTTGGGAAGGAATTTTTACAACAGGTTTGCTGCCTGTCACACCTGGATCACCACCTGCATCATCTTGTAAGTTCTTAAATTGCTTCCTGTGAACAACCCCCGTGAGTTTAGCTAGATTATTCAGGGCACTGAAACCTCTGTATATGTATCTTTAATCTATATTGTACCAAATCTGTGCCAGCTCCAAATCAGTTTTATGTGAATCAAGCCTTAGAAAGAGATACACTGACCTTTCTCAGGATTTCATGTAGATAAAGACCCAGAAAAGGCGTAAAAGTGTTCTTTTTAAAGAAATTGCTAGTGCTTGGAGGGGGGAAAGCACATTCCGTCAGGAGTACAAGACAGCGTAATTCCAAGTGAGCCACCAGATAGCGCCACCACATCATCGTTTTTGGGTCAGATCGTCGTCTTTTGCTCTGCAAGAACAGTTTTTATGGCTCAGACCCAAGTGCTGTTGGTCTCTGAGCAGGATTAACAATGCTGAAGCTTTAATTTCTTCACTAGTGTTTGCAGTAATGGCTGCTTCCAAAATTAAAAAAAAAAAAGGCAACACAAACAACTACCCCAACCTCGTTTCAATGCTGCAGAGTGATTGCTTCTTTCAAAAACTGTTATAATTAAAATTAAATTAGAATTAAAACAGCAGATGGCACATTAAGCCCATTGAATAGGGGATAAAAGACGTGATGCTGTAGAAAAAGTCCTCTGAAAAACACTTCCAAGAGTATTTCTGGAGATTGTTTCTCTGTGATGTCTTTGTGTTTTGCATGATTAATTTATATATTTCCATTTATTGTTCATTTTGAGGTCATTAAACGTTGGGTTTTTAGTAGGGTAAGAAGGTTAAGAGAGAAAACCTCTGATTTTGCCTGTTTTGATAATCAGCAGAAATGGGAAAAAGCAAAACAATATCCATCATGACTTTAATGAGAAGCACACCTTTTTATTTTGGAGGAGAATGATGGGATTTAACATGGTGATGTGTTTCTCTGTAATTTCTGCTTTCCCATTACTGATTATCAAAGTTGCTTTAAAAAATCGATGCAGAAATTTGGGCAGCCTCCAAATTTTATTGCTAAACAGCCCATGTAGGCCTCTGTGCACTCAAAATGAGCTGCTCCCAATTCTTTCTACTTTCCCTTATAAACTTTTATCAAAATGGGATTCAGCAGGAACTTGGACTGACACTTCTGGCTGCGTGAGTCAAACATTTTGCTGTTTAAAAAGAAGGAGGTTTGCATGAGAATGTGAATTAAGACCTGTCCATACCCTGCAGAAATCCACAATAAGTGGTTTAAAAGACTGTTGAGGTCTGACTTTGTGTCTCACTTTCTGGTAGTAGAAGAATTTGCAACACCATCTCAATATCTTGTGAACAGCTGACCTGAATCTGAATTTTCATGGTCAACACAACTGCCAGGGATCAAATAAATGCCATCAGGCAAAGCAAAATGCTGCATTATGGAATGTCCGCTTTAAAAGTGTTTCAGAAATTAAGTGCAGCTTTAACAATGGCTCCAAAGTCCCTTGGCAAATGGCAAGGAGCACATTCATAGTGCCCTGAGCTCCACTGACATTTTGATATTTTTATCACACTGGGATTTCAACAGATCCCTGACTTTCTCCTGTGCTGTGGACGGAGGATTTCACAAGCCCTGCTAGACATGATACAGTTCCCATGGAATTCCTCCTAATGAAAACTCATCCCTGCACCTATTAATAATTTTTTACCTTTGAGATTTCTGTGTGTGATGCCACACTCATTCCAAAGCCACTGTCCACTAAGATTTCCACTGTCCTGGATGTGCTGGGTCGTTCTTTCTGACCACAGCCCATATAATGCTGATACACCTTATAAAAAGTGTCAAGAAATTTGAACATTAGCGGCAAACATTTTCAGTGGAGTTAAACATCAGTTCCCTCACCCCTCTCTCATCCCCTCTTCTCCCATCCTTCCTCCCTGTCATGCTGGATAATCAAAAGTTGATTGGCAGTGAGTGTATTTAACAAAGGGCACAAACCTTTAAGGAAAGTGATTAACTACTCTCCACTCTCCAAACAATTTATATACATGCTTAGACTCATCTAATCCATGCTTTGCTAAAAGCTTGGATGGGCTTTCCTCTTGGTTTTAGGGATGGGGCTCAAATGAGCAACTCACTGCCAGTTATGAGTATCTCCTAAATTCCTCTAGAGAGCCTAATCCTTCTTTAACAGGTAAAAACCTGAGGTACGAAGGGATTTAGCAATTTTTTAGCAATAAGACAACATACCTCTCTTACATCAATGCAGTTCTTAGACATTTGCAGAACCTGTAGCTCTGCCAGAATTTTCAGGACGGGGCTCGTGATGTTGCTGATTGGTTCTTGCTTTTTGGCAAATTTTATGCACATTTTGAACAGGGCATGGGATGGTTACCTCTTGGGTTTTTTCTGCTTTCAATCCCCCTTGTTTCCTGATGTTAGGCTCTAATTTCAGATTGAGTTTTGCTTCTCTTTTAATGTTGAGGATGAAGTGAATGGGAAATCTTTGTTTGCCATCAGGTAGAAGGGCATGTAAGTCAGTAAGACTTGTTTAGGTGTCTTGGGATGGAGCAAAGTCCAAAAAGGTCTCCCTAAATCCTGGATTTAGGTCTCCCTAAATCCACATAATTTCTCTATGTCATCACTGTTTTAATCACAAGGTCAGCTGAACTGGAGGCAAGACATAATTTGGCTGACACATTGAGATGCTTAATATTTCCATTTTATCAATGAAATAAGAGAAATAAAAGGTTGTAACACTGATCTTAAGACAAAGAACTGCAGGCTGTCGTGGCGGGCTGGATGTCAGCTGACCCTTCATTCCTCCTTAGCAGACCAGGAGGATGAAAATAAGATGGAAAAGCTCTTGAATTGAGATAAAGGCAGGGAGCTCAATTACCAGTTACTGTCATAAGCAAAGCAGAGTTACCTTGGGGAAAGTTAATTTAATTTACTGCCAATTAGAGTGGGATGGTGAGGAGCAAAGACAGGATGTTGCCTGCTTGCCTTATTTTTTCCCCCCTTAATTCCTGACTCCTCTGCCTTGCTCTCAAGTGGTGCAGGAGGATGGGGAATGGAGGGCTGTGCTAAGCCCAGGAGAGCTCCTCTTTCACACTGATTTGCAAAAAAATAATCTACCACCAGGAGCTGACAAAATGGATCAAGCTGTTTCCATCGGGTTTGAGTTGATGCTGCTCCTCTCAGGCTGTCCCTGGCTGGCATGTCCCCAAGGAGGTGTGTGAGGTGAGGAAGCCTCTGGCTGCCCAGGTGGGTGCTGTGGGCAGAGGAGGTGAGCAGTGGCAGCCAGAGCCTCCTTTCTGTTTTTGGAAGTTTTGCCCTCTCTGTCTGTCCCAGCTCCCTGCAGAAGCCTGGTTGTGTCTCCCTGGCTGAGCTCAGGGAGCCCCTGTGGCACAAAACCTCTCTTGCACAACTGCAATTCCCACTGTTAATGCCTCCCACGCCAGGAGCAGCCCCCTGTGCAGCGGTGGGACACGGAGCTGGGGTGCAAATGGGAACAAAGGGGACTCAGCAGACACACAGGCCCCACTCCTGGGAATATTTATAGTCAGGCTTAACTCCCAGCATCGTGCTAAACCCTCACAGGATCGAAAGCTTCATAAAAACTTGGCTGAAATGCTCTGTTTACAAATGGTATCGAGAGGAAGCATGTGCAGTGTCTTCTACAAGAAGTGAGGCTTTTCAAACAAAACACCCATCCATCCCCCAGGTCAGTTTATCCCACGGACACTGCAGGAAATAAACAGACAGTAGTAAACCAAAGAAAACCAAATCTCTGTTTTCACTCTTGTTGCTCTTAGGTCTTCTGAAAGAAACATTGTTGCTGTGTAAGACAAACGTCAAACAGTCAATTTACGAACTGTGTAACTTTCATTCACCATCACTCAATTTCTGCTCTTGCTTTGATATACAAACCCTTATGCAAAGCCCTAAGAAGAGAGGGAAGGGGTAAAATAGGCATGGGGAAAGCTTTTCTCAGTATTATTCTATCTAATTGCAGTATTTTGACTCATTCTCTCATAGTTTTCCACCTTCAGTTTAATCAGAGGATTATAAGTTTTAATTCCAAATGTATTTAGATATGCTGTTAAAATACTGCAGGCAGAAAGATGCAGCATTGTTTCACAAGGGATATTTTTTATCTGAATAATTAATTTAATTGCCTGCACAAGCTCAGACATCCTTAATGACCTTGATGGACATAACTGGAAGGTGGACATCATGTCCCCTTCCCCTCTGGCATTGCCCCCTCCTGCTGGGAAAGAGGCCTGGTCTGGTGCCCAGTTTGGGTCCATGGGGAGCACAGCTGAGGCAACCCCAAATTCTTTGGGTTGCAGCTAGCTCTGGCTGCCTCAGCTGCACATCTGCATGTCCCTTGGGAAATGCAAGTTGGAGAAGAGGACACAGAGTCCTCTGTGTGACTGATCTGGGCTGGTTTGGGCTCAGGGAGGTGCTGGTTGAGGTCACGTGGCTGCTGATGGGCTCATCCTCAGGGGTGCACTGGCAGGAGCAGGGCTGATCCCCATTAAGTGTGGGATTTAACGGGGGATACACACTGGAGGAGACTTCTTGGACTTCTGAGGCTGACATTCCAATTATTCCAATTATTCCAATAACTATTCTGCTTGTATGTAATGTGTCTTCCAAGCCATCTAGGGAAACCCCTTCCCTGAGATCTCCAAGGTCCCAGAGTTGATCTGCACAATTTCCAAGCTTCCCCATGCCCACTTCTCCTTTCTTGGTTATTTAAAAAATCTCAGAAGCTGTTGCTCAGTACCATTTATGAACTGAGTGCAGTATAAAAATCCCAGCTCCAGTGCAAATATGTACAGCTGTCACATAGAGCACACTTTAAAACCAAAGCATCATCAGGTATTTTAGCAAACAGGTAAAAATTTTCCACTTTATAAAAACATACATTTATATAATTCTAGTGATGCCAGCTGAGCTGGCTTTGCTTTATATGGTAAATACACAGCTAAAATAGGTTGTGCAAAGAAATTGCTAATAAGGCAGAAAAGTGAACCCAAATTTAACTGAGAGGGTCCTGCCAGCTTTGCAATTTAGATTTCAAAGCTCTCCAAGAAAAATACTCTCTTTTTACCTCCTCAAAAGGATCCAAACTCAAACATGGTGTCGGAAACAAATTGAAAAGCTATAAACACTCCAGCTATGACATCAGGCACTCAGAAACTGCAAGGAGTGACAACATTAACTCGTGATTTTTGCTTCAGGGAGGGCACATGTGTAGATGTGTTTTCCAGCAGGAGGGATAGAGACAGAGAGCTGTAAAATTGAATTTGATGAATTTCAGGGCTGAATTACGTGTATCTACCTCCTACCCCAGCAGAGGAACGGATGCACTGGTGAAAGAAGCAGCTTCCAGACCCATGTTCCTAAAATGCTGCAAACCACCCGTGCATAAACTCCCTGCCTGAGCTTGTTTCAACATCCAAACAAATTTGCAAGCAGTTTTGATTATCCAAGAGTAGGGGAATGCAAACCTTCTGACACTTCCAGAAAGCCTCCAACAAGCACTTGGAGCAGGAAGCAGTGCCTGGGGAACATTACCACACAGAGATAAGTTTAATTACAGACATCAGCATTTTGCTGGAGAGGCTGCCTTGTCCAAAATTTTGCTCTGTGTGTCATTTCAACCCTCACAGATAGCACAAAAAGGATCAGCTGGTGTTCTAGACTCTGGGGCCAAGTGCTGTAAATAAATGCTGCTCCACACATGAGTAATTCCTTTGGCTCTGTGTGTGCTGCCTTGGGTCAGACAACACAGGACAAACCCTGACCTGCTCTTTGTGCTCCTCAGGGGCACCAAAGCCCAACTACCTCCAAGCCCTGTGCTCTCCCCAGCAGGTGAAATTAGGCTTTGCTGTGGGAAGTGTCTCATTTGTCCAGGAGTGGAGGTAGAAAGCCCTCTCATCCCATTAAGACAAAAGGAAAGCATTACCTACTCCAGTACACTGAATTTCTTCTTGCCTAAGGTGGTATTAGTTGACCACCAACCTTTTCAAAGGGACATTGTAATCTAATCCAATTAAAAAGCCTACTAAAACAATTGGTTTGTGACTAGATTTTGTAATTATCATGTAGCAGGTATCATGAGAGCAATATCTTATATGGCCTTTTAATTCTGTGTTGTCAGAGCAGGTGCTAAGTTGGAGTTTTGAATGCTTGGGTTTTGTCTCATTTTGACATGGATCTACTTTTAGGGCTAGCAAGGAATATTGAATTAAGACAGAAGAGAAACAATTACATTAGTGAGTTTATTGTCAGTCTTATGTTGAGAAGGAAATTTGGTGCTATAGGGTGTGACTGAATACATGGATAATTTATCTTATAAAATAGCATGAACATTGGCCAAAGCTGGAAAAAAAAACAGTGTTTCTAAACAGGAAAATATTTTGCTGCTGGGGATTTGGGGATTTGTGTGCTGAGAAAGGGCTGGAGGGGGTGTTTTTTTATGCAGTATGGAAACACTCTCAGCAATTCCTGCTCCCATTGAGTTTGTGTCATCCCCACACTCTCTAGAAACAAGTAACACGTGGCTTCCTAGGCACAGAAATGGTGGCAAATCTGTAATTGCTTTGATCAAGCTGTTCTGTAGTATTAGGACCACCCAAAAGATGGCACTAAAAAACCTTTAGTCCTGCTCACAGGCACCCCCCCAACATAATTTGCTAATAATACTCAGAAATAGCTCGCTAGCTTAATTCTGTAATTTTGTGTGCAAAAGTAGGAATCATTTTAGATAATTCTATGTTAGACCAACAGGAAATTTGGGGAGAATTTTTTTTATGTAAGCAGGTAAACTTTGCACTGCAAATATGACTTCCCTAGGCCCACATGAAAGCATTCATGTTTTTGTAAACATGAAAATGTGACATTTGGTGAGCTGTGAAAATGGGTTAAAATTACCCAGGAGTTAGGCACTGCACTTAAAATATTTGTTTCTTTAGAAGCTGCACATTGACCTTTATAAATCTGTGGTTATTGGGCCCAAGGTATTTTTATTTATGTGGGTGCAATGTGGAGCTATCCCACTAAAGGCCATGGAGCTACATGGAATGACAGGTGTTAGCAAGGGGCTGATTGTCACTCCCTTTTTTGATGGGTAGGGCTGATTATTTTGATTTTTAAATTAGCTTATTTTCTGCAGTAGGAAGAACAAGACATGTTTTTGCTAGTCACTTCTCTTTTTATGATGTAATAGTTGAAGGAGGAAAAAAAACACCCCTTTCATATTTATAACCTCTAAACACTCAGAAGTGGCCTCTAATTTATACCAAACCATAAAGATGAGAGTGTTCGCAGAAAATGCTAGAGGAGGAATCCTCACATCCTGTGGGAGTAATTTTCTACAATTACTTCAGTTTCATGATTTTAATCAAATACATGTTAATAATAAACAATACAAATGAAAGAACACTGAGCACCACCTTTGCTTGGAGCAGAAATCATTTGGGTAGCAAAAGAAGTTGAGAGATCCAACACCTTCCACAAATATTTGACTCCCCTTTTTATGAGACTCCTCTTTTGAATGTGGCTGCCTGTAAAACTACAGCTAAAGTGGGAGGATGAAAAGAAGCTTCCCAGGAACCAGACACAAAAATTTGCACCAGTTGCTCCAAAGCTTGCCCCCTCCATGAGTTCAGTAATTTGCTCACTTCTGCTTTTTTTACTGCCCAACTATTTGGTTATAATCAAAATAACAAGTTTGGATGTTGGGGTTTTCTTCAGAGAATGAGCTGGAGCACATTCAAGAGAACTGAGTGCCACCTGCAGAAAAACTGCACAGACATGAAAGTAGCAGCTGGCTCGGTTACATTTATTCACCATGGAGTAAAGAAGGCAAAAGAAGAGAGACAGTGGAAATACACACACAGCAAATGGGTGAGAAGCTGGGTTCCCTTTGTGCTGGTAGCACAGCAACAAGAGTTCCTCACCAGGAGATTCTGCACAATGCAGAGCAGTCAAAGCCTCTGTGTGTTTCATGGCCACATTTTGGATCTCACACTCCCAGCTCCTTGAAGCTAAGCCTTGCCAATATTGGATGTGCAATAGTTCTAATAACCACAGCAAATATGTAATTCAATAATTGACTCTAAAGGCTCTGTAGTTACAATTTTGATGTTGTGTATCAAGGCCAAGTGAAGCAAATACTTTGTGCATCTCTCCAAGGCCTTCCTAATTTGATTTTAAACAACTTCATATTTTAATTTTTAAAAAATCTGAAAAGAAGTCACAGCATAACAATTAGGTCACTCTGCAGGAATATATTTTGGGCAGAGGAAGGTGAGCAAAGCATTTTTCTGACAATCATTGCAACCTTCACATTCTGAGGAGATTTGAACGCACTGCAGATATTTTCTATAGCAGAGAGGAGGTACAGTTTCTTACTTTGGGCTCAAAGATAACTTTGCAGTGAAGTAAGAGCTGGAGGATGTCAAGGGGAGGGATGATAGGGAGGGAGAGAGGCTGAATTGGAACATTACTAATTCTCACAATGGTAGCTCAGTGAAAAAAAATGCTGCAGAACAAACCTGCCTTCATCCAGTCAATTTTTGGAAAGAATTATGGCCATTTGGAACTGAATTCTTACTTGAAAACTCTTTGGAAACAGGATACTGCTCCCAAGCAGTTTGAGCCCTTTGAGACCTGGAAGGAGATTCATCTCACTCAGCCTCAGACATCTGCATTGTGCCTGTCTGCATCTGAACCCTGTGTCCCTTTGTCACTGGAAAGGAGCACACATTTGGAATGTGCAGTCCAGCTGACCCACTACAGACATCCACTGCAGGCTGGAAAGAAGAGAATGAGTGAAGTTCCTATTCTCTCCCTGCTGAATCCAAAAGGCACCTATAAACACTGTTCAGAGGCACATCCAAAATTCCTGGGAGAAATCCCTTCCCCAGTGTCAAAATATTTTTTTTTACATTCTTGAAAGTCCATTAAACAGTTGCAACAATTTTATATATTTAGGCTTTAAAAAATAAATAAATAGGAGGAGTAGTGTAATGCAGCCTTGGCAGACAGCGTTCCACTGGAATAAATTATGACAGCAGTGTTTGTCTTCATAGATCTACTCCCAGAAAAGTCAGCCATTGTTCCATAATGCAGCTTGTAGAGCAATCTAAGCCCAGGGATGGATTTGTCTGGGCAAAGGGAGGTGCATTTTCCATCTATAAGGACCTGGAGAGAACCAAGAGCCTGTGGGGCACTGTTCATTTGATCTTAACGTCAGGGGCAAAAGCTATAAGCATTGTACCTCTTAGGTGCCTGCTTTTCAGTCCTGTTTGATATCTTCAGTGCTGGTTAATATCTTTATTGATGATCTGGATGAGGGGATTGAGTGCAGCCTCAGTTGCAGAAGAAACAAAGTTGGGCAGTTCTGGGCCCTGCACTGTAAGGACATTGAGGGGCTGGAGGGTGTCCAGGAAAGGGAACAGAGCTGGGAATGGGCTGGAGAATTCCTGAGGGAGCTGGGAAAGGGGCTCAGCCTGGAGAAAAGGAGGCTCAGTGGGGACCTTGTGGCTCTGCACAACTTCCTGACAGGAGGGAACAGCCAGGATGTCAGGCTCTGCTCCCAGGGAACAGGGACAGGAGGAGAGGGAACGGCTGGGCCTGATTGGACATCAGCAGGAATTTCCTCATGGAAAGGGTGGTCAGGCCTTGGCAGAGGCTGCCCACGGAGGTTTGGAGTCTCCATCCCTGGAGGTGTCCAAGGAAGGCCTGGACATGGCACTCAGTGCTCTGGGCTGGTGACAAGCAGGGGATCAGACACAGCTTGGACTCGATGGCCTTGGAGGTCTTTTCCCACCTCAGTGATTCTGGGATTCTCTGTCAATTAGCAAAGGTACCTGGTTTGACTAATTAAAGGTGCTGTAGGCAGGGCCAGTGCTCCTGTCTGCAGTGTGGAGCTGCTTCTGTGGATGCAGCTGCAAGAGGTGGCTGGAATGAAAAAATAACTGTGAATGTAAACCTGATGCTGAAAGCAGCTGTAAAAAATCCTGGTAACAGAGGAACAGTTGTTTTATATCACTGTTTTGGAGCCTAGAAGCGCACGGTACATTCCTGGCTGTGGTTCTGCTCACTGTGTGACTTAAACCAGGATAATTATGACTTTTATGTCTTCCAGTTGCTTCAGCAGGGAAGTAGGGGGAAGGATATCTTCTGGAGCCTATTTGTCACCACTTCATTTGACCTGTGCAAGCCTAGACAAATTCTGAAATCTCGCAGCTCAGCTTCACAGTTAAGGGGAGCTTGGGGATATTTCATTAGGATTAGGCTTTGAATGGCAGAACTATCTTTTAGCTAGGCTAGGCCTGGATCAACCCAGCATAACTTACTTGGGAGAAAATCCAAGCAATGAATTAATCAGTCAATCCTTGGAAATGCAAGCCTCAGTTATTTCATGGCATCGTATGTATGAGCTTTGCCATCTCATTTCTTCTGGTTCTCCTGTTGCTGCAATGTGTTGCTGAACCTGGAAGTAAAGCTGATAATACCGACCTCAAATTTTGATAGGACCCATGTCTCTGCTGTTACCTTGTTTTCTATTTCCCATGATTTTCAGCTTGTGTACTCTGTGTGTGTTTGGGTGCCCACACTGTGCTTCTGCCATTTGTTTGCAAAATATCTCATTGGCTGAAGCTACTGTGGTGGAAATCATTAATGACCCCAATGTGTGCAATGCCTAATTAGACCTGGAACCCATGCCTTATCTTCTCACAGGCAGCCAAAAATCTCCAAGGGACTTGAATCATGATGGTTGCCGTGCATTTTGAGAAAACTTCAAAATTCAGTCCGTATTAGAGTTCCAGCTTTATAAGCAGCTGCTCATTCTTGATTCCCTTTATTTTTGACGTTCTTGTAAATTTAAATTCATTTGCTGCACAGGGGCTTGAAAGAACAGCACATTGAACTGTTTGCTCCAGTGCTCTGTTACAATGTTTTCCCATAATAAGAGGGCATGAAGAACATCCAGCTATCTGTTGGAAAATGTACTAATTATTTTCTGAGTGGTGAAGGGTCACAGCCGACAAAGCAAGGGAAAGACAAGCAGGATCCACATAGCGCTGCATTGGAATTACACCTGGCGGGGGGAAATAATAGTTATTAATACAGCCTATAGAAGCAATTATAAAGCTTTTCTAAAACCATGTTGTCAAACAAGAAGTTTAAGACTTACTTTGTGTCAAGACCAGGAAGAACTGCCCACAAAAACAGAGTTATGGGACTAGCAAAGAATAGGAACATTTAATTTTCAAATTCATACAGCAAACTTTGATCATTGTGCAGGAAATACCCCAGACTTGAGAAATCCTGCCACTGACCTCGAAGGTAGAATAAAACTAAGGGAGAAGGGGAAATAACTCCCCAATTTTTTAATTAGTATTATGCCAAGACTTTTAAGAGTTTGAATTCCAAACGTGTTCTAAGAAAGGAAAACATTTTCTTTCACTGAACAGCCCTAGGGGTTCACTACCCTTTTTTCCCCCTACACCCTCCCTGAGAGGTGCTCTTATTTCTTGTCTCTTGCATGTATGTGTAAAAATACAAAGTCATTTGTAAGGAGTTCACTTAATTCCTCACTCTTAGCTCACGTTCATTACACATTTTGTTTGGCAGAAGGGAAGGGAAGAGTGTGCTTCAGCCAGGGAATGCTGCTGTCCACTGAAAAATGTGTTTGGATGGAAGAGCTCTTTTTCATGGATGGATTGTGGCTTTTGGCAGCAGAGGTGGCAGGAAGCAGTTGCCATAACTACTATACCATTAAAAAAAAGCTTTAAGTAAAGAGCCTTTTTTGAAATGATGGTTTTACTACCAATCCTGGTAGAATCCATCAGTTCAATATGATGGGTGGCAGGATCCTGAATGTGGTCTCCTGAGTGTATGCTCAGGATATGCTTTTAGGGCTAAATTCAGGCTTTGGCTTGTAAGGTACATAGGAGAGGAAAATACACAGACAGCCAGAGAGCTGAACATAATCTGCCTTGCGTGGGATTTCAGGTTTTGGCTGGAGCCACACTCTGGTGTTAAATAGCAGAGTGAAAAAAAGCGTATGTTTTTCAAAAGCTTTAAGGATGGGATTTACAAATTGACTGGAATGATTTAGATATAAAAGTTACATTTTAAAGCGTAAATCTAGTTGTAGACATAATTTAATATTTATCTCTATTCAAGGGATGGATACTACCCAGATAAAAAGCCCAGATATAGTTGATAAACACTGCAAACAACTGGAGTAGAACCCAGGGATGGTTTATACTGGGTCAAACCCAGCTGAAGGCTTTTCATCCTCAGCATTACACCACACATTATTGTCACTGGCAAATTACTCTGGCACTATTTGCATGCTGTTGGAATCTGAAAACATTTCACACTGCTAAAATAACCTCTGTCTGTTGCCATATAGACACCAATGTAGTTTTTGTGGTCCTTCAGCTACTTCCCTGCAGTGCTTTGAGCTGTGTCCCAAATGATTTACTCACAGGACCAAGTCAGGTGAATTGGCCTCACAGCCCTGCTCAAGGACTGGCTCCCAGGCAGGGTTTATTCTTTCATCCTCACAAATTTCTGGGGTCAACACAGAAATCATCTCTCAAGGAGCCTTTGCAACACTTGGTCATGATGCACCTCGAGCAGGGAGCCTCACCCCGGTCCCAGGCTTTTTCTTTTAACCCTTGGGGTTAATCTTGTTAATCAAGCTGGTGCCTGAATCCTATGTCTCTGAGGTGCATCTTCCTGGCCTGAGCAGGTGTACAAAGAAATTTAATTTTTTCCCTGCTAACCCTTTGCTCTGAAAGCCAGTGTTACAGTGAGAGGTACATCAGGAGTGACTGACTCACTCCTACCCCTTCAGGAGTTGTAATGTATATTAGTAGCTACCTTTGCTTCCATGCAGGAGTAGGAGCCTCCTGGAATATCTAATTAAATAAATGAACTAGGCTTTAAAAAGGCTTAAAATGTTAGACCTGTCTGGGCTGCAGGTTTTTAGTAAAAATATTCACGTTCTCATAAAAAATGGGCTATGAATTCTTCAGCTACTGCTTCTAATGGAAATCCATATTTATCCTTTTGGAATAAATTTTTTTTGCCTTATATTTATCTGTAACATTTAACCTTGTATGAACTGATCTTAAACCATCTGGGCTCCCTTCTTAGTTAATTTTCCCTCCTTGCTGTATCTAATTTAAAATTAATGTATTTTCTCCTCTGTTGCTACTCTATTCTCTTATTTTAGCTGTTCTGCCTTATATTTTAAAGCTTAGCCCAAGATATTGAGTTCTGTGAGATCTAAATTAACTCCCTGAGTTTTCCAAAGGTTTTGGATGCTGCCTTGTTATGGCTTACATCCAGATTCAAGAGAGAAGAGATACAGTTCCTAGATACTGTTCCTTCTTGGAGCTTTCCCCTTCTTTTTCTCTTTTGTAGTTGTAAATGAGAAGAAACTCCACCTCCTAATTTCTTTTTTTTTTTTCTGATGTGGTTTTTTCTCCCTAATCTACTTGGTATAAGACATCCTCTTTTCCATATTTCTAGAAACCTGACCAGCTCTGAAAGCAAACCAGGTGATGATTTAAATACACATAATGAATGCAGCCAAAGGAAATGGCTCCAGGGGTAGAAGACGTGGGCTCTGGGGAAGAGGAGCTTGAGTCTGGGGCCATACTGGGAAAGCCTTGAGCAGGCTGAGGCAGGCAGAGACCCTTCTGGAGGCAAAGCTGTTCCACAGCAATATCACAACTTGCCTTAGGTTCTGGCTTCATCTCTACCAGGCCTATTTTGGGGGAATAAAAAGCCTAAAATGCACAACAAACTCATCCCAAAATACAAAATATTCCGATGGAAGGGGAAGCAAAGCATCCTTTGCCTCTTTCTTCTGTTCACTGAAGGAAAAGTTCTTCATGTACAATTCTTCAGAGTTTGATTTGATCCCAACAAAGGGGTGGTGAAGATTTTTTTATTCCCTGTGTGCATGGAGAGGCTGATGTTTCCACAGCCAGGTCCTGCCGCTTTCCTTCTCCCTTTGAAACCAAGCTGAGGAGCATTACAGCGTGCCTGTGCAGCCAAGTCTGCCTGTGTATTTTGGCATCTGAATGCCAGACTGGTTGGTAATTTCCCTTTAAATCCTTTCATAGCTCAAATTCCTGTCGAAACAACCTCTATCTCTGCTTGGCCATACGGAGCCCGTCTCGGCTCTGCCTCTCCCATCACCCCTCACAAGCAATGCCATTGCATGTTGCTTTCCTTCCTCCATGTGCAGCATGTATTTAAAATGAAATATTGGCCCCAAACCCCCCTCTGGATGGCTGTCAGATCTTAGCATGCCACATAAATATCAGTGAGAAAACATTCCTCCCAGCCCACACAGAATGCGCCCAGCGTTGTTTGTTCTGGACTAAACCCGGCCTAGCGCAGCAAGGCCTTCGGCAAAGGCCCGCTTCCAGTGGGCAGGGCCCAGCCTCAAATCGACCACTTTAAAGGGCTCTCGGAAAGTTTCCAGTGTAATTTCTGCTCCCCTTTAGTTACAGACCACCTTTAGTAGGTAACTAGGCCTGTTTGTTGGGCAGCTGCCATCTTGGCCCTTGCATGGGTGGCTTGCTGCCAGCTCTCAACTATTTCAAGATGTGAGCTCCCCGATGCTCTGGGGCACAACAGGAGCGTCCTGGGGATGCCTCGAGAGGCTACCTGGAACAGATGCTGGACAGAGTTAAAGGAATAAAGTAGATATTTCTTAAAAAGGCCTTCACAGGATACACTTTGGGCAGTGCAGGAGCCTGGTTGTGGCTCTACCCAAGATGGACCTAAGATGGACGGTGTGTCACAAGTGTTTACGCTTTTATAAGTTTTGGTCCATTTCCATATTGGGGTTCATTGTCCAATATGCAGTCCTATCCTTCCAGATTGCTCTCCTCTGTTCCCTGTTGTTTGCACTTTTTGGGCCTGAAGCTGCAATGGTGTCCTTGATTCTGGGGCTGGAAAAGGATTGTTTTGTCTGACTGAACTGGGAGGAGAGCTGGCTAACACTTTATATGAAGTTCAGAATTATACACCAATGCAGTACAGAGTCTGGAAAATATGAAAGCTCAAACTTAAGGCGTCACTGGTGCTCACTGTGATGCTCCTCTCTGGTACCTCCATGGCTTTACAGGGCTGCTTCCCAAGGGGCCTCCCTGCTGGATTGCTAGTCAGGTACAATTTGAACATTTTTCCCTCCCCTAAATGTAGTTTATGTGCACTAACACATGTGTATGGCCCTTACGTGGTTACTAGGGCAGAATTCACATCTGCAAACCTCACCAAGGCATTTGGCCTGTGATCATAAGCAAAGTGTTCCACAAGCATGGGAGGCATCCCACTGGGAGAGGGCACAGCACCTGCCACCCAGCAGCTTAAAGCTCAAAAGGAGCAAGGTCTCTTCACCCTTCTTTCTCCCACACCTACATGTTCCAGAATTTCATCCAACTTCCTTGTCTCACTGTATTTCTTTAGCAACACTTGGAGCAGTCACTACGGTGGCAATGGCCAAAATGGCTGTTTTAATAAGCTCAGCCTTAGATTGCTACAACAAAGCCTTCTTGAGCAGCTGCTTAAGAAAACATCTGTGACTTTTCACTTAGATGTGGGTTTTTTCCCCAGAATAATCAAGGGAAAGCAAAGAGATTGCCGCCCTGGCCCTCCAAGCGTGGAAAAGAGTATTTTTTCCTTGGCTTTTGTAAAATTATTTTTCCCATGCTCTTACTCTTCAACCCTATCCTTGGGTCAGCTTAGAATGGTGAGTGGTCTAAGTATGATGGATTTATTGCTTTAAACTTCACAGAGTACTGGAGAATGAGGTAACAGCATAAGCAATGTGGAAAGACTTGTACATTTTTTAGTTTGATTACTGGATGTACTTGGAGGTTTCAAAAAAGAAAAAAAAAAAGGATTGGTTTGAATACTGAAATTGGATCAAATCCATCTTGCATCCCCACCTAAAATTGAGATTTGGATCTACAAGTTGAGAAGAATCTTGGGAATAAAGATCTCCCTCCTCACATGTAATTACAGATAGTTTCTGAAGAGGTGAAATGTCACAATATGATGGGATGGAAAATGCATTAAGAGAGAATGAGTTCATCTTCCTGATACAGAACAGTCCCTGCACAGTAATTGGATTATGGCAGCACTGGACATTTGGGAAAGTCTGTAATGCTGTTTCTGCTCCATTTGATTTGTACACCAATGGATTTCCCTTGCCAGTAATGGCTTTCTCTGAGCTACTGCAAACTCTGAAGTAGGAAATGAAAATGGAATTTTGGGGAGACAGGACCTGCCATGATCACAGTGACATTGCAGCTTGTTATGCAAAGCTGTAGAGGAGACACTGATGTATCCCTGTGGTGTAAAGACTTTTTTGTAAAGAGCTTGGGCCCCTCTGTAGGTACTGACAGCTCTGTAAAACTGTACTGCCATTGTTTAACAGCCTAGGAAGAAAAGCTGTTCCTAGGCATATGTAAAATGTTTTTGTAAATAAAAACAAATTTAATTCACAATTTGTAAAACACAAGAAAGCAAAACCTCCAAGTTAATAAAAGGCAAAATCTATGATTCATAAAAATGCCAGCAATCAATAGATTTAGATACACACATGGGGTAAGATTCAGACAGGATGAGTTTGGTTTAACTTTTGGGAAGAGTATCTTTTTGGAAAGCACCATTTTTGGGAACAAGAAAAATTCCCAGCGCAGTGTTGTGGAATGTGAAATGATAAGCGAGAAATCAGCATGGAAAATTAATTTTAAAATTCTATTAGAAAAGTAAATCTTTGTAATGGTGCCTCTGAAGAGCCACACTTCAACTGGAATATCTGCAGCTCTGTCTCCCCAAAAAACCTCTCACCTTTCTGTGCTACCGCCTCAGCACACAGAGTGCACCAACACCATCCCTTCTGGCAGGTCTTTATTGCTCTGAGATTGCTTTAAAGGGATAATTATGAATCTTTTAACAAACACCACCTTCTGTTCTTTCCTGCTCTTTCACAACACTTTAGAACTCCACCCCACCACAACTAAAATGCAGTGTTCACATATAGAAGGAATATTTATGTCTTAAATTTATGCTCAAGATCTTTGTGCTTATCTGCCTGCAGTGAGGTACAAAGAGCAAACAGAGGGCCCTAAACATATACCATATAAACAAATCTTTTGGACCTATGATGCAGTTTGTATTTATTACTTTTACTGAAATCACAGAGTCAAGTGTTTTAAGATTACAACTGGTAAATTATACATATGTAATAGTTTACAAAACAAACTATTGGCCTTCTGTGTGTCATTGTACAGTGTAGACCTTGCACAGTTCAGTTCAAATGAATTTATATTTTGTGTAACATATTTTTATGTTGTAAACTGGCTGACACAGTGGTGCTCTAAAAATATTAACTCACTCTGATTAGACACAGACTAGCATGAAAAATAAGTTTTGTGACACATCTTGGTTTCTGAAAGGGTACTGGTATTTCAGCCGGGTGACAAAGTGACTTCCCACAATATGCTGACACCAACAGTGCACAGAGGCACGTGAAATAAACTTAAGCAAACCCAAACTCTGTGCTTTCCCCTTAGTCCTGCCTGCAATACCTTGTTCATTTTCTCTTATCTGATGCTAAGCAGATGACCTGGCAATAGAAGTTAAATTTATTGCTCTACAGAATTATACCCTGTCTCCAACTTACTTAATACGGCATATTTCCTGTATCTGATGGGATTTTAACAATGCCTGTATGCCTGTCACTATATTTCATAAGATAACCTATTTGCAGATTTCACAGTTCACATGATAAATTGTGTAAACCAGCTACTATAAATAAAGAAAAGACTATGCTGTCACAGTGGTGTAAGTCTGAAGCACCTCCAGCAAAGCCAAATGATGCCATGAAGTAACTCTAAATTTATGTAGGTATTACTAAACCCAGTGTAACTTTTTTCCCCCTGGGAGTGGGAGTTATGCAGACCCAAGTACTCACATACACAAGCACACACATAAAATATGCACCTGCACTTAGCCACGGGTGTCTGAACATGGTCTATGCCTGGCTGGTGTTTGTGGAGAGGATTTTACTGTCCTTACACTGGCTCTGAGCCTCCACAGACAACTTCCAGGGCAAAAGATACTGTGAGTTTTGCCTGTGGCTCACAGAGTGCAGAGCAGTGGGATGATGTTGGGATGTTTGGTGTGGTGTGGGGAGGAGGTCTTACACCACTCACCTATGTTTAGGGCTTTTCAAACTTTATCACTGAAAACTGGTGCTTGTGGTTAAACCTTCTAGGCCCCAAAGCCCCTTTTGGGGTGCCAGCTGAGGACCCAATAATCTCTCTTACATTAAGAGACATTGCTGGTGCATGTAATAAACCAGAAGTATCTGCATTTGCAATGTTGTTTGAAACAAGAATTGAACTAGCTTTACTATACAAGTTAATAAAAGGGCACCCATAGGAAAAAACCCTTGAAAATGTTGAACATGGCAAGTATGAATGCAGTGAGGCACTCTGGCAGCTCTAAAAAAATCATATAAATCATATCACTTCATGAAAAAAATCCTCCAAACCACATAACTTTTTTTCCCCTGAAAATTTCAGCCTATGCTCAGAGAATCCAATTTTGCTTCTTGTTATAGGCTCCACTTCCTCAGTGACAACAGCATGACATGAGAAACATTCACCTGAACTTACTGCTGAAAGCCCACAATTAATGATAAACCCTGTTCAAAGCCTGCCTTTAAGATCAAAGCCCTGGCATTTTGGATTGGGCCTTGAGAGATGAAACGTCACCCATTGGCCATCCCTAATTCGTCTAAAGCCTTGTGGCTGACTCTGGCTTTGGGCAGTGCCTGGGTGGCAGAAGAGAGGCTGAGCTGGAATTTAACTCAGGTGAACACTGACTGGAAGCAAGGTGACTTCCAGCAGTGTGGAACTGTTGATGTGCAGGCTGTGGTACTGCCCTTGCAGAGCCATTTGTGTTAGTCAATGAACTGACTGCAGAAAAGCTGGAGGTTTGTCCACATCACATTTCTCCCCTCACATTGCACCCAATTCTAGTTCCCTAGAGGTCTGCCCTAGAGGAACTGGGAGAAAAACAGGTATTATTCTCATGGAAACATACTTTGCTGGTTTTGTTGGTTTTTTTTTTAATCTAACTGCCTGATGTGGTACAAAGAGCTGAAATACAATTAAGTAAAACACTGCAAAGCCTTCCAAGCTGGGCTTTTGACTTTTTATAGCCATATATACATATTTATATATGTATATAAACTGTGATAACATAGAAAAAACAGCTTTTTTAATGGTTCAGTCCTCATAAACCAAATCATATGTTCATCAAGCTATTTTATAGAGACACCCAGGAGCTTCCTCTTTTTTGTTGTCATTTAAACATCAGAAGCTGCATGAGAGAAGAGTGCTGGCAACTCAAGAGGAGCTTTACTTCCATGGAGAGACAACTCCCAGTTACTGAAATTCTGCTACAATTTAAGCAAGGGGTAGGATCAGCTTTGGGGGTCAATCACCAAGGCCTCCAACATGAACTGGTGCCTTTGAGACACCAATCTGTTTTCTGAATTCTTCAGGAGCCACCACAGGGCTTTTTTGGTCCGCAGACCTTTGGGACTTGCTTGTTGAGAACTTTTGAAGTGTACCAAGGAGCTTGGAGGTGTCATCAAATTAAAAAGCTACAACTTTCTTGAAGGAAAAGGTGGCAGCAGAAAAAGAATATACATCTACACATGTGTGCATACACATATACTCCTGTTCCATGCAGAAAGTCTTCTAAATAAAATCATACAAAAAATGACCAGTGCCATATATTATGTAAACTCACAAGATGTACTTTCAACACAAACCCGAAGCATAAATTAAAAGAGAGCCAGAAAGAGAGCCAGAGATGATAGCAAAACATTTTAAATATAGAATTTGCACAATTGGTATTTTGTTAAATAAGAATAAATAAATTCATTACATCCGTTCACATACCAGTTGTAAAAACAATAAATTATTTTATTTTTTCAGTGCTGTGTTGCTTTTTTTTTTTTTAACAGTTGTTATTAATCCACAAGATTATTCCCTCTTCCCCTTGTGATAAAACTGTTTCCACAGGAGGGCAGCTAAACTTAATTTCTTGTACACAGTCAAACCCAAGATGCCAGGCTTTTTCCTAATGAGAATATCCTACTTGGAAAGCAGATGCTGTAAGCCCCACTGATGCTCTGGGGTCCAAATTCACCCTTGGGCACTGCAAGTGTGTCCCAAAGTCAAAATGAATTTAACACTGAGATGGTTCCTGGCTATGCCAAGAGCAGAATTCCAGGTTTCCATCCCCTTGGGGCATTTCATGAATCCAGCTGTGCAACACTGGGCAGAAATGTAAACAATGATGTCACAGTGTGAGTGACACGGAATTCAGCTGAGAACAGACCTTGCACCAATTCTTCATCCATCAGGTACATGGGACAGCCTTGCCACAGGCAAGGTTTGGAACTGGACTCTGATTTAGGAACTCCTGAAACAGCAAGTGTTGGCTTACCCTTTATCTTACATTTTTCGGGTCCTGCCTTGGTCTGTCCCCTTTGACCCCTCACATCTTTGCTTGTGTGAATTTTCTTCATTGCTACACTGTTGAAAATCACTGCAGTGGTTTGTTCTGGTATTAATTTCTAAGTAAACTCTTTCATTTTTAAAAGATACTCCTGACCTAAGGAAGCTCTGAATTTATACCCGCATATGGCATGCCTAGATAGCATCCAAAAGCTTTACTCAGCCTGCTGAATATATAATAAATTATTACCATGATGCAAACACAAATACTTGCACATTCGGTCTCTATCATGACAGAACACAAACACCACTTAATGCAGCTGCTGTATGCTGAGACAAATGTTGTCAATGCTGACACACATTCAATCTCCTGATCTTTTTCCTCTCATGATGGTTTCTATTTGTTATGGACTTTTTGGAGAGGTTCTAGGACGTGTGTAATACATATATAAGCATCAAAATTAGATTACTTGGAAGGAAAAATAAGGCATTTCAAAGTGATCTTATTTTAACAGGCAGAAGAGGCATAAATGTTTATTTTTTAGCACTCTGCAAATCATCTGAGCCTTGATCTCAGTTCTTAGATTGGGATCAAGAATAAATGGGGCATATTCCTCAAGATCCACAGATTTGCACAGGATCTACTCCTGAACAGAAGGCCACACCATTTTTGAAAGCTGATTAATAACATTTGTTGGCAATCCATTTAACAGAGGAGGAGGCCCTGCCTTTGGTACTGTTTATTTAAAACAGGGTGAAAAACCAGATCCTTCTCCAGATTTCACAGTTGTAGATGTAGCAACTCTATGCTGTTTTGAAATCATCACATGATTTTTGAGAGTTCACACAAACACGCCACAGTTGCAAAAACATGTTTGTGTCAGCCTGGAGTCAGACCTGCCCTTCTTGCTCCACACTTCAGCAAGTTTTCCCTGCTGATTTCATGCCTGGGATTTTCAGAAGAGCCTGAGGTGTTTCAGTGCTCAAGTACCACTGACTTAAAGCTGAGGCTTGTCTGAAAATCCTCCTGCAGTCTCCTGCTCTCGTGTGGATGAACAAAGGAGTAAACGATGGAGTCTACTTTCATCAGTGGTTTTTTTACCATTTATTTTGGTACCTCTTATCTTATGGTCTAATTCAAAGCCTGCTGATATTAAAGAGAGCAATTTTACCAGGGCTGCTCTCAGGCCTCCACCTGCACAAGGTGAAATGCCCAGCCTCAGTCACAGAACTTCCACAAGACAACAGGATTCAGGAATTGCTGCCAAGGAAAACTCTTACCAGCTACTGCCTGTGCTGTGGAAACAGTCTTATTGATATTGGACAAGTCCTCCACATCCTGATGTGGTTTGACTTCCTAGTGACCCCTTTTCCTCCCAAATGTGGTAGATATACAAAACATGAATGTCTTCTATAGCTTTTAAAAAAACCCAAAACACACACAAAACAAAACAACAAAAAAACCCAACCAAAAAAACAAATAGATATAAACTTTTGCTGGTAAGATGAATACCAGAGTTAGACATGATGGACAAAACAGTGATAAAATATTAACTGCTTGCTGTGTTTTTTTGACCTTGAGAGCCTCTTGAAAAGATGTAGGTACATTACACATTGTTAAATTCAAGGCAGAAGCCATAGAGAAAATACCAGAGAAAGCAGCTGAACACAGCCTCAGAATATCTGAGTGAGAAGACACTTGATTACCTCACCTGTAAGTTTTGGTTCTCTAACTAGTTTTCTACAAAGCACAGTATGCTTTTGTTTCATGGAGAGGAGCAGCTTGAGCAGCTCTTGCGCAGTGAGAACAAGAAGCCCAGGCTGTGACACAGCTGGAACCAGGCAGGTTTACAAGCACAGTGTACACAAACTCCTCCTGCAGCCAGCTCCTCCTTGGGTGCATGCCTGACATATACATGAGTAGGAGCTGTTGATGCTCCTGCTGTTGGAGGAATGGGGGGTTCCCTGCTCTGCAAGCTGCTGCAAGGCTCCTCCTGAGAATTTTGGGGTGGAAACACAAGATTTGTCAGACATTAATGATATACTGTCAGGAAATTCCTACCACGAAAACGTATTTCCTTTTGTCAAAACCAAAAGGTATCACTTTTTAAAACCAGCAGCAAGCTCTTCATTTTCCAGTAAAACATCTGTGGCCCTTTCTGAAGGATGGACCAAGTCCACAAGGGCTGCAGATATACTTTGGTCAATCATTTTGCTTATGTAGTTTGTCTTTTGATTTCTTTAATAGAAGGAAGTGATATTAAGTGATATACCAACTGAAAGATATTTACAAAACAGTATAAAATAAGCTACTGTGGGATCATGGGGACATGTGACGTTTCCTAAGGACATACTGTAGTAGAGGTAGGTGAAAAAGGGGAGATGATTCTGTAACCTTCAAATATCCCAGGATCCTCCATTCACTATTTCTCTTCTTTTGCATTATTTTATTTTATGTTTTTGCAGACACAGAGGGCTTATAACAACTTTAACCTTACTTTCTTTGATGTATTTAGACCACCCTACTATTATTTAAAGCAGTGCACATCTTCATTTGGTCCAAACAGGCAGATTCTGCCTATAATTAGAGACTGAACACAAGTACTTTGAAGCCTTTGCTTCTGTCTGTGTGGGCAAGACCTGACACCAGCATGCCAACAGCGGCTTACTCAAACCCCTTTGAAAGCAGCTCACCACCACAGGTTAGCACTTTTTCAGCAAGCACTGTTTGAACGCTGAGGGTCTCTGGGAGAGCAGACATCCCTTAGCCAGTTTCCCGTGCCCATCCTTGCACTGCACAGTCCTGGTGTGCCAGCCCGTGTCGCACGTTCGAGAGCAGGAGAGCCACGGCCCCGTCACCCAGCGGGGCTGCGCGGCCTGCGCCGTCACTTTGCTGCCGCTGCTGCCGCTGCTGGGGACAGAGTTTGCCAGCTGGCCCTGTTTCTTTGGCACGAAGAAGCTGTAGCGCACGTCCACGGGCTGCGTGGGGTCAGTGGCCAGGATCTGCACGATCAGGATCTCCTTGGTGGCTGAGTGGCCCATGGCGTGCAGGAAGTCGTCCTTGTGGCTCCAGCCGCTGTAATTCATGACGGTGCCGTTGATGTCGATGATGGTTTCCGAGGTGGAGATCATGTACTTGCCGTTGACCAGGTACTCCCCGTTCTTCTTCTTCAGGGCCAGGTAGGCCGTGAACCTGCTCTGGTCCTTGCTCTTGAACTGCCGCACCTTGATGTGGGTCGCCCCTTCTGGGATCTTCACCACGTCAGTGTAGCCCTTGCTGAAGGAAGGAAAAGAAGGAAGAGTCTCACTGCAATGCCTCACAAAGTCACTGCCATGACACAGAATCACAGAACCAAACAGGCTGGAACAAATCTTTCAGTCCAACCTATGGACAACAACATCTCGCTTCATTTCAGCTCAGTCCACCTGGATTTTCACTAAGATTAATTTAACCAGGTTCCACTCTTGGCCTGCTGTGTTGTTCTTCATGTTCCCCAAGAAGTTTCTACTGCACTTCTTGCAGATTGCTTAATCTTTAGCTTTAGGGACAGTTTGACGTGGGTCAGATACCAGAGGAATGAAAAATAACAGATAGCTTATAGATTTCAGCAAAGGGTGGGAGAGATGAAATACGATGCACGCGCTGCCTGCCAAGGAAAAGATAATGAGATATGCATTGGTTACAGCTGTTTCTTGCTGTCTTTGCTATAATGATGATTAAGGAAAGCACAAGCAGAGGAACAGCTGGGTAGAGGTACCTTGGGAACATTTAAAAATAGTTTTGATCGCCGAGAAAAAATTTGTTTACTTTGAAATTTATAAAGCCAAAGATTAATTGTTAAGTGTCTAATATGAGGGGCATCCAAAGACTTCATTTGTGCCACCACGGAATTCTCTATTAGTTATGAACGATCTCAACTGGGATTTAGAAAAAGAGATTAAACTCTTTTACCAAAAGTGACAAGCATTCAAAACCTGCAAGTGTGCTGGAATTTATCACTATCTCAAGTATGTTATTTTAACTTTACTGATATATAGAAAACAATTTAAAGGCTTTACATAGCTGTAAAGCTACCAGCTGGACATTGGAGATGTGTTTTCATTCCTAAATCAGTGACAAAGCCATCCTGAAAGTATCTCCTATCTGAAAGGTTTCATGAGAAAATACATGAAAAATACATAAAAGTGTTGGCATCTCCTTTGGGGTTGTTTAAAAAACAGACTGCTAATTTTGAGAATTTTTGGCTGCACAAGTAGAGACTGCACATATCACAAATGAAACATTTGTGCTGATCCCCTGCTATTTCCAGCAGTTATGGGACAATGACTTAAGACTCCATTGATTTAGCACCTCCATAAAGCTGGAGCAATATGGTGTGAATCCCAGGCTGGGGACTCTGCTCTACAGCACTGCACAAATATTTTTACATGAGAGTTGCCAGAATAACTCAGTTAAAACATGTCATTGAAGTTACAAAATCATTTGTTCAAAACCAACAAGCAGTCCTGGAGAATTCAAGTTGTCTGCATGAAGAGCTGTAATGCTCCATGTGCATAGAGAAGCATGTGCAGATTAATTCCCCTCTTTCCTAACTTCTGATACTTTGGCTTTACAGATTTTTAAACAAAAATCTTGAGAAGCAAATTTCCCAGAAGATTCTGGTTTGCCTGCTTTAAAAGAAAAAAGAAGCACAAACAAATGTTGTCATGGCAATTGTCTAGTTTTGTCTTGTAAATTTAAATTTCCCTGTACATTTCGTGTACAGATTGTTAAAGTTGATAGTGGACAGCAACAAGGGAACTGCCATTTTTCAGTGGAGGAAAGATGATTTTCCTACCAGCACTGCCCTTTCAAACAAAACTGTAAAAACAGTTTACAGACAATTAAGGCTTCGCTATTTTAATCGGGGGTTTATTTTAATGTCAATTACTTGCAGAGAAGAATTGCCCCTAACAACTTTTCCAGTAAAAATAAATCAGCAGTCCCAAATCCAATCAAAATCGTATTAGAACATAAATTTACCCTCTAGCCAGTCTCATGACACTTAAAGGCATGATTTGAGGAGTAAGATGGTAACTTCACTGGGATAATTATAATAAATCTCTCCATTTCCAAGTGTATCTGTGGTACAAATCTGGCCTCCCTGAAATTCATGGAGCCCCTCTAACACTTTTCCTGGATCTTGATTATTGCCAAATGATATGAAATACATCTCCCACTGTCAACTTCACTTAGACATTCCCAGACAGTCCAGTATTTACAAATTGGAAAAGATTTGGTTTATATAATTACTAATTTGGTTGGAAAGCCATTCTTTTTGGCAGAGCTGTTTTGGCATCGTTAGGTGAGCAATCATTGGTTTTTAAGAAGAAGATTAGTTATGTTTAATTTTAGAATAAATTCACTCTCCAAGCCATTTTTGACTGCTATTAATCAGTCTGTTGAAATGTATAGAAATAAAAGATAATTTCAGGAGTCAGATTTCAACTTCTGGTAGCTTTCAACATGCTATGTAAGAATTTGGAAGTTATAAAATCAAGTTCATATATAGAGGATGCTTAACACAGTTACTGATTCTGAGTAAAAATTGTCAACTAAAAGTTTCTATGTGTAGAGCTGTCCTTTGAGATCTTGGTATCTGTATAAATGATGATTAAAAATCCCAGTTTTTCTATGAATCATAAGAATTGAAGAGGGGAAAAAAATTAGTTGACAGAAAGGACTTACTTGAGATTGGTCTATCAGTACTGCCTCCAGTGTGGTGAGGGAAAACCATGGCAGGAGTTCCTTTTATTTTACTTGTATTAAGTTTTATTATAGTTAGAAGGTGATGTCTCATAAAAAATGGCTCATGCATAACTGCTGTAAGTATTTTGACTTTAAAAAAATCCATCCATGATTGATATTATGCCAGTGGACATGAAGGGTTATAGTCATGAACAAGCCTATGATACTTCTGATATCTCATCTATTTATCTGAAGTCCACACATAGTCAGCAGTGGGAAAAGGGAATTTTTGGGTATAATCTCTCTCAGCTATTAAGGAAGGTGTTTACAGCTGTCTGCTTCTCTGCACTTCTAATACAAGGAATGTGTGTCACAAAATCAGATGGGATGTCCTCAGTGCCACTCAAAAGAGATGAGATGAAAAAGCACTTTCAGGGTGTAACTTGCTAATGCAGCAACAAGTGGGAAATGAAAAATTTCAGAGAGATGCAGATAATTCTGATCCCAACAACTTTCTGATTCACCACTCTCTTCCTCTGTCCTCTCGGAACCACAATCCACCTGACAAAGCAAGATTTGCAAGTGGCATGACTTTCTATTCCTGCTTCACTGGCACTTTGTGTCAGAAGTGAGCTGGTTGCAGTGTTTTGCCAGTTGATGCTTTGCCAATTTCAGGATAATGCCAGGAGCCAGCTGTGCACATCTGGAAACTGCAATAAGCTACAGCCAGTGTGGTTTTTCCCCCATGTGAAAGCAAATTGCATTTAGAGACAGAAAGCAAGCAGCACGTGGCACAGCAACTACTTGCACAACAAGATGCACTTGCTGTTGAGTTCAGTACCTCTTTTTGGTGAAGGTTCCCATAACTTTTGTGCAGCTGGAGTTGTCTCCTCCACACACCCCACACTTGTCATACTGGAGCTTGGATCCAATGATGCCATCACAGCCCGTTCGGATGCACTTCCCTCGCACACAGACTGAGTTGCTGTAGGGTCGACACTCCGTGCCATCAGTGACCTGGACAAGCAAATAAAACTTGCTTCAGACTGCCACAGAGATTTGTGGGTTTGGATCCACCTGGCAAAACCCAGTTCCTTATTTAAGTCACCAACTCAGAGCAGGCTGCCTCCTCTGACAGACCACATTGAGCTTTTCTAATATTGATGGTAAAAAAGCAGGTAAAATTGAGCAAAAGGACAAAAGCAAGGACAGCTAACTTTCAGTTTGGATTGCATCTGATAGAACAAACTGACCACAAGTCATATCTGTACCACTAACTATCCTATGCTAATTGGTTCTTTAGGAGTTACTCTGGACTCTTCAAACACAGTTCAGAGTTAGACCTACTCTTTTCTCCTAATACTCCTTCTCCTCCAGAAGACCCCATAATGACAGAAAACTCCAGGCAGAAAGCCCTTTATCCACTACTGAAAACAAGCTAGTGCAGAGAGGCCCATAATTTTCATGCATTCACATACTGAGATATGGAAAAACTTATCTCATTTTCTGGCCCTAAGGTACAACCACTGGATCAAACCATTAAATCTGCTCACACAGTTAAATATTTTCATCATATGATTAACATCTTTTCCCTGGTTGTAGGGAAAGATTTCTACAATATGGGACACTTCTAGGCTGGAGAATGAAACCCTGACTGGAGCTGCCATACCTTCTGAGAAAATACCACATAATAACCAGTTCCTTTGGCTCGGCAGGTGAGCTTGCAGACGTCTCCAGGCAGTACTCCAGCATACTTGGGGACCCATTCCACAAAAGTCTTGACCCCCTTTGCATCAGACTGATAGCCATTCCTTGCTTCACACTGCTCTTGTCGGAAGGATTTAGCTGTGGAATTATTCACATCATTAGTGGCTATTTCAGACCATGCTGCAAATATCATTATGTCCATCTATTATTCCAATTTCTTTCCAACATCATTTTTAAGTTATGTCACACCACTTCTTTACTTAGAACTGGCCTTCCAATCCCTCTACTGTTTTAGATTGGAAATCTCCCAATGGCATAACAAGCATTAAAGGCCTAAAGTTTGCATGATGTTTCATTTTAGAGGACTGACTTTTTTAGCTTTCTCTATGGCATCCAGGGCGAGGTGTGGGTGAAGAATTAGGATACTGTACTAATGCTGAATGTCTTGCCTTGATACATACAATCTGGGGAGGCTACAGTGAACCCTTGCTGTGTGGTTTCATGGCAGATAATCAGTGTTTAGTGTCTGTGAAGGGAGGGAGGGCTGGAGCAGGAGGGCACTCACCATTAGCGGGGCAGGGGGTGACGTTGCAGGAGCGGTAAATGGCCCGCTTGCCTGTGCAGTATCTCCCGTTGTTCCTGGGAGCTGGGTTGTTGCAGTGGCGATAGGCAAACTGAACTCCCCCACCACAGGTACGAGAGCACTGTCCCCAGGGTCCCCAGGATCCCCAGTTGCCATGGCTTGAAGCCTGAAAAACACATGGAACAGCAGGAAGTGAGTTCATCATCCAAGCATGAATGGAGCTGTTGCCTCAAAGTCACTGCTAATGCTTTCCACAACTGAAAGCAATTCTTTCAGTTGGCCATTCAGGGTTAACAGGTCTTAGGAAACTTCTTTCTCCCAGCAAAGGTAATTTCTATCTTTTATTTGCAGGCTGATGACATCTCATTTGCACTGTGGGTGCAAAGCCAACGCTGGGCCTTGCTCCACACAGCCGCCTTCAGCCTCTTCACAGAACACGTCCATGGTTTCATGGGCTGCTCTCTTATTTTTTGCTATTCCTACCTCTCCTATTTTTTGCTATTTTTACCAAAAAGGCCCCTTAAACTGGCTCCAAGGGGTTCAACTCCCAGAATATACCCATACTGCTAATCTGAGATTAATTAAATCCAACTATTGTGATGTGTAGGTATTGCTTGGAATTACTGGCAAGAGATGGAGTTGTCAACTCTGCAACATTGGCTATAGAATTGCAATATCATGTAGAAGCATAGAAATCCATAAAAAAGGGTACAGAAATCCATTTAAAAAGTGTTATAAATGGTGTATCTTGATTTGAATGGCTCCTGTAGTTTGCAAATATTTTCGCAAAGCTCTACAAGTCCACATCTTTTCTGTGGGTGTAACAGAAAGGGCTACTGTCTACCCAGAGAATTTAGAAGCATCTGAACTGTGCAGCTGACAGCTCTCATGGGGCTGGGGATTCTTCAGATGTATAAAGTAGAGAGGGGTTCTCTGTCACTGGAAGCACAAACTTTTCTGATCCACAAGTTATATTCTGCATTAATTTCATCTGCCCTTTTCTTCATTAGAATTAGGGCCTTGGGGCCTTTCAGATAAGGGCTGTAATTTAAATGTGGAGATGAGATTTATTTTGCTTTCTGTGCCAGGTCAGAAAGCCATGTCCTGATAAGTGTCATTTACTGAATGGGAAAATCACTACCTCCAGTTTTCCAGGAACGAAGGCTTTCCTTAAGGAAGAAAGTACACTTTCTGAACCTCAGCAGCATTTTTCCTACATACCTCACCAACAACACCCCAATTATGAGCTGAAAAACAAGGCACCTTTCAATCTTACTTGGAGGGACCACCTTTTCCAATTCCCCTTGGGGTAACTTACCGAGTAGTATTTCTTCTTGGTTTTGTCCACGCACTTCCCTTGGAGGCAGATCCTTCCTTTGCCACAGGGGGTTCCCTCGACGGCGGGCAGCTTCTTGGTGAGGCAGACCATCTGTCCCTGGCGCACCACGGCGCACCAGAGGCGCGAGCACACGTCCATGCCGGGGCACACCGTGTACTCGGCGCCGAACGCCAGCTTGCACTGCCGGATGGCGTCGTACGTCTGCCCCGGCAGCTCCTCGGGGCCCACAATGTGCTTCCTGGGCTGGTCCAGCAGGCAGTTCCCTACAAGAGCAAGACAAGCTGTTGTTCACTCAGTTATTTACTTTTATCGGGCAACAGTGAGCCTCCTTCAAGGGATGGTGATGTGAAAGTTCTGAGGTGGTACCACATTTTCACAAGGTCAAACTGCTGCCGCTGTGTTCTGACCCTGCTGCTGAGCTGCCTATTGCCAGCCTGAGGTGTAAATGAGTTTTACCCAGATGTCACTGTCATATTTTCTGAAAGATCCTCTTTGCCCCAGGATTCTTCTCCTTGGGAAGCTTAGAAGCCTCAGAGAGAAATGAAAACAATAATTATCTGATTGCTTCTCCTGTGTTTGCTGCTTTGGAACGTGGTCTGGAGATTGTTTACCAACTGGTCATTGTTTGATTGGTTTCCTGTGAATTGTTTTTACTTAATGGCCAATCACCGTTCAGCTGTGTGACTCTGAGGAGTCAGTCATGAATTATCATTCTTGTTAAGCCTCCTGATGTATACTTTCTCTATTATTTAGTATAGTTTTAGTATAGCATAATATAATATAATATAATATAATATAATATAATATAATATAATATAATATAATATAATATAATATAATATAATATAATATAATATCGTAAAGTAAAGTAAAGTAAATAAATTAGCCTTCTAAGAACATGAAGTCAGATTCATCAATTCCTCCTTCATCCTGGGGACCCAGCAAATACCACAACCCAGGTCCTTTTGGCTTTTCAATCCTTTACGCAAGACTCGGAACACATTCCGTGCTATTTATCGGTTTGTGATTTAAGGAGAGAGCTAGACTCATGGAAGCAGGACTCAAAGCAAGCACACTTGTAATTTGAGTTTTAAATCGGGATGTCAGAAATAGTAAAGCTTCTAAAGGGATGCCAGAAAAATCAAAAAGCACAGACTTGTAGCCAATGAGGCCAAAAAACCCAAACAAAACAGATAGAAAAATCAAAATTTCTACCAGGCTAAAGGAAAAATATAAGCTGGGTATCAAAACTAATGTTGCCACTAAAGCTGGACTGCACTTTTCTTCTAAGGAGTGATACTTGGCTGCTCAGGGAACTAGTTTGAAATAGTTTATGCATTTTATACAAAACCCCATAAAAATCAGGAAGAAAAAACTGCATGAATGTAGAGATTTGTATTTATCTTTTAAGGTCTGCTGTGGTCAAGATTTGTCTGGCACACTCTAAAAATCAGAATTCACATTGATGTTGTAGGTATCTTCTGATAGCTGAGGTTTTTTTACTATTGAAAACCTCACTTGTTGACATGCAGAACTATTTATTCAGTGTAACCTCTTTTACACTTCATGAAAGGGATATGTGGTCTGGGCAAGCTTCACTTATCCTCAGCCAAAATAACTCACCACAATTTACCTCACTTTGGAACCCACACCAGTGTTCTTCACTTGCATCATGGCTGAAAAAAGCCTATCTATAAAACCCTCACTATTTACACAAAATGGAGTAGGATTTCAAGCTATGGCAGGGAGTTTAAGCAAACCAAATACCCCATTTCTCAACAGCTTGAGTTTTCCTTCCAAAACACACACTTACTGCAACTGTTCTGCTCTTCTAAAGACTAATGCCAATTAGCCAAATTAGCCAAAAATTCTTTCTGAGTGATGACTTGCAACCAAAAACTGTCTTGTTAAACTTGTTCCATTTGCTGACCCTGATTTATCCTAGCCTTCTATTTAATCTGGATTATGTTGAAATTTTAATGCAGACAACGTGTGCCAATGCTAGCTGTCATGACATAAAGATAATTAAAAATACCCTGGGTTGTTGTAGTGTAAAATATTAGAGATGTGATGAGGAGTAAGGAAGCACCTATATTTTTTCCTGGAGTTTCTGGACATAATTTGCAAAAGTTCTGGCAAAAATACACTTTGCAAAAGTAAACAGCAGTGGAAATCCTCTTTCATATACCTTGTGAGGAGGGAGGAAGCCACTGAAATGTGAGGGCAGTGATGGGAAGGCTGTAGCATGTCAATATTCAGTATTATACACTGCTTTTGTACCTATGCCTAAGTTTATCAAACTCCCAAGCAGAGCTGTTTTTCAGTATTTTAAAATACCATATTAACACTTCATTTCAACTGGAAATATAAATTTAGAGAAAAAGGAAAGAAAAGTCTCATCCTTGCACATACTCATCTGTCAATCATTTCAGTTTCACAAGCTCACACAGCACATTTTTTCCTCTCCAGAACCCAGGGGAATGAGATCCAAACTTCTTAACTGAGGGAAATTGTGCAATCTCTACAAAGCCAGGTGCTCCAGCTGATCTCATACGATAAATTCAAAACTGAAGATAGAGAAGGTTCCTAAGGATTTCCCACAGGAAAAAAAAAAAATCTTTATATGGGTAGACTGTAGCAGTGTCTGTGTTTGGACAGCAGGCAGCGAATTGCAGGTGTTTTTACCACCAGCTGGTCCAACCTCCTGCTTGTCATGGCCCCCGGTGGGAGGGCAGAGAGGGCTTCAATTCTGCATTACATTTTAACATCTAAAGCATATACATACTGCTATTCCCTTTTTTTTTTTTTTTTTTTTTTTTTTTGTCATGGGCACCAAAGAACATCTTTGTGCTCTGGAATAGAGCAACAAATGATGACAGTGCTAATTAAGCCATCTCATTATCTCTCTCAATGCCATGTGTAATATATCTTGGGAAGAAAAAAAAAAAAAGAAGGCGGAACAAGATCTGTGCAGGAAGAAGATAAGCAGGATATAAATTAATTAAAATACAAACAGTCCTTGTTCCAGGTTGCACAGAGCACTGAGACTGAACACACCAAGTCCCAAGCAACCATCCCACAGCCTGGTGGTTGGCATGGCAATTAGTATCTTTGGAAAGGCTTTGCTAAAAGCAGATGGATAAAAATGTCACTCTCCTCTGGACACGAACAGAGCCTTTTCTTCCTAAATGTCAAACTGTTGTCTGGGGTCATCTCATGAGTGTAAAAAAAATGGTGATACCATGACAGAGCTGTTTATTGTTCTCAGAGCAGGCCCCAGGAGACAGGGAATCAGCACCTTGATCCTCCCCAGCCCCCTGGCTGACCTTGGACGAGACATTTCTGCTGGGATTTACTCAGCTGACTTCATGTAATGCTGGTGTCTGCAGTGCACTCAGCTGTCAGGTGTTTCACTGCTGAGCAAAATCAGTTCATGGTGTCATTCATCACCATTCATGCCCCAAGTGCTGCTGAGGCCAGTGATTGTCAAATCAAGTTGTCATATAATTTGAGGTCAAATTATTGACTTCCACTTCAACTTAATGGAAGTTTGTATTCTGTTAGGACAGATCCTCGATTAAAAAAAAAAAAAAACAACTGGCAAATTATAAATTTCTACAGCAAAGGTCTTAGAAAAGGTCTCTGAATGGCTGATCCATCAAGAAAAGACTCCTTAAAAATGCATTTGAAATCACACCAATAGCATCAGCAATACAATTAATTCCCAGAGGACTATAGACCTACATGATGAGAGGTTCAAATTTGCTATGGATAGTTTCATCTTATAAATAAGTCTTGAAGACCACACACCTATGTGATAACTACTCATGAACTGAGGAGAAAACAGTTCCTTACACTCTCTGAGAGGTCATTCATGGATGGTGGGAGAGTTACCTCAGTAACTCAAAAGGGAAAGTTCTCCTCATTTGTGGAAATTAGTTTGGTAATATTAAATCAATGCCAAAGCAATATGGACCATAAAACAAGATAGTACAGATTAATGGATCTAATAAAATTGAGAGAAAAAATTAAGTCATTCAGAGAAAAATATTGCAGAGATCACTGAAATCAGCCAACAAAATATTTAAAAGCAAAGCTTTACATTCAGCAGACACACCATACATTTATCCATAAGCATTTTGGTTACCATAACAACTTGATCCATTCACTCAATTATGTCATTTTTATCTCAGCATTTTGGAATTTGAGTGGTTTGTTTAATAACTGTAGTTGCTTTGGGAGCACAGTGAAGACTTTAAAATTCATTAAAGAGTGAAGTTGAAGACTATGCTTTTTCATTTCTACTTTTGGAAAACGAAATTTTTGTCCTTATTCCCTGAGAGGTAAATATCATATTTAGCAAATAAGCTGCCATAAAATGTTCTTATTAAAAAATACAGATTGACAGTAAGAAGTACCATGTAGCTGACACAGGGAGTGATAACACATACCATGGCCATCATCAAAGAATTCTGTGATAGTTGCTGAAGTGCACTTGGACCAGGGTTTTGAAGCATCAATGCTGGTCAGAATGGAGGACATCAGGCGCTTGTCTTCCATGGAGCCAAAGTTCTCCTCACAGAACTTGGAGTCATCATGGGAAAGCCCAAGCAAGTGCCCTGTGGAAATGAAACAAATAAATAAAATTATATTACTATCCAGAGTTTACCACCTGGAGCTCAACAGTCATGTGAGGGAAGGGAACTGTACTCATTTATATTTATCAACAATTGATTTCTTACTGTTTTTCCAAATCACCTTCAGCAAGAAAAACTTTGTGAAAATGTTCTGCAACTGTCTAGAAAGGTGCTACATCTTTTTAAACAGCTAAAGATAAAAGTATTTATGATGCAACTAAACAAAGGGTAGAAGAATGAATGGGAATAAAACTGCAAAGAGCTGAAGCCTGAACTTAATGCTCAAAATGTTCAGCCTAAGCCAGAAGTTGATTAATAAGATATGCAGGGCTAAACCAAGAGTGCTTTAACAATAAGGACAAGACCACCCATCAAAGCCACTGCAGAAAAGATGTCTGATGCCCTGAAAGGGACACATTCTGCAAGATTTGGCCTTTTCTTTTTTCAGGTAAGTGAAACCATTTTTGTTTGGCAATACTTCCTATATAAGGCCAGATAATGCTGTTTTTATGCTGCACTGAGACACTGAATATCAGGAGGTACATGTCAAGTTTCAATCTGATACAGCACTACACACAAAGACTTGCTCTGAAGAGATGACAACAGCTTTGTTTCATTCCAGACAAATGCTGGTGTTGAGCAAAACAATTCACTGCTAAGATTATTATTTCAAACTGACAGATTCCTCTGACAGAGTAACCAAACAATCAGTGCACCACTTCTAACCTACAGAGCAAATTCTCTGGAAATGGGTTGAGCATTTAATACATTGTATTTACACTGTATTTACTGATCCAAGACTGCTCACAGTTGTAGAAATTACCTCACTGCAGAATGTTTGTGAAATAAGGCAATGAGGGTCTCTCAGTGGAAAAGGAGTTTAATTTTTAAGTCTTTGCCTTGGAACGAAGCAGCCCTGGGTGAATTAAAAAAGCTGGAGCATTGACCCAAAGAGTTTGGCTGAGTAACATCCCATGGCACTCAGCACTGGATCAGTGTGGGATATGAATGATAGTTGGGTGCACACCAGCAGTTCCAGGATGTAATTTTTCAGAGTGCTCAGCATTTTATAGCACCATTCAGAACTACCCAGAGCTCTGTGACATGGAGCTTTCAGTCCTGCAGGGCAGAACTGCAGTTTGTCACAGCCTCTGTTACCACTCTATCAATTAGGCCTTTTTCTGACCCAGAGATGGGGGAACTGAGAGGTGTTTTAAAAACTTTTATTCCATTTTCAGTCTCCTGTGAAGGGTGAGACAATACAGATGTCATAATTCACGCCATCACAATCAGAAGCCAACTATTTCCTAATTGCAATACACTGTAAGTGCTTCTTGGCCTATCAGCTTTTGTCACACCATGCTGTAAATGCCTTAAAGCCAATCATCTAAAACTACCCCTCGTGGGTCCTCTACTACAATGCATCTTTCACAGTTCTATTTCTCTAAAGTATCTAGTCTTATTTGTAAGAAATAAGACCCTTTGAAACTTGTTTCTAGTTCCATTTCCATCTTCTATCAGAAGGTAGTTTCCACCTTCTGTCAGACTTTAAAAATTCTCTACAAATTCATTTCCCACACCACTCTGCAGCATTTCACCCATGTAAGATGCAGTTTTGCTCTCCAGACAAATCCCTTTATTGCATAAGTGTACTTCACTCTTCAGAACTGTTCATTTTCTGCTAAGGACATCCCATGGAAGTACATAATTAAACAATACAGTGCACATATTCACAGCCTGTTAATGCTCCTGCAGCTGGGGCTGCTCTTGAGCTTCTCTTTCTTTTTTTCTCCTTCACAGAGACAAATAAAAAAATATCCTCTGGATATGAGGAAGCTTGCAGGTAAATGTCAAGCTCTTCACTTTGAGCAGAGACACTGAGGATTTCTTCATAACACTGTTGCAATTTAGCCTCCCTCCTCAGAAAAAGCCTGGACAGCCTCTATGGAGAATTTCAGAGTAAATAAATAAAATGAAATGCCTCTCAGGCCACTGTTCAGCACAGAACATTTCATCCCAAATACTTTGGCAAAAGCAGAGGAATCTGAAACAGGGTCATCTCCTGGAAAGTGTCAGGCTACTGAATTCACCTTTAATGAGAGAGCAGCATAACTTCTCTGCTTTACAGTGATAAATGGGGTGAGCTGAGGACACACCTCATTAGCAGCGTCTACTTTGTCATATTAAATCAGGCCATTGTTCCAGTGCATGACAAGAACCAAGTCACTTACTTGGCAGACTTCAGCCTCTTGGAGGAGAAGCTTCCCAAAGTATTTGTGAATCTCCCTCGTTATGTTTAAAATTTTCAAAAATAATTGAAAAAGCCCATTGTGACAAGGAAAGAAGCAGTAAGTAGTGAATAATTTCCAAAATACATAATTCTGATTATCAGTGTTTGGGCTTCTCAATTAGCCCCCAGTGATGTTAGCGAGGATAATAGCATTAAATATATGGATTTTAGCTCTCTATAATGACTTGCCAGTTAATTTTGTATGCACGTGTCCTGGGGTGACAAACACTTGCATTCACTTACAAACACCGTGAATGACACTCTCGAAGGATTTAATGGAGCTAAAATTCCTAATTCTTACCATAACCTAAATTTCTCCCTGTTCTAACTTTGCCTTTTAAGGCACTCTGACCAGACTTAGAAGTGATTAAATCATATGCCAAACTCCCAATGACGCTGCAATCTGCTTATGCATTTCATTAAAAAGGAATCAAAATTCAAAATATCACAGAGCTGTGTAATCTCTAAATACTGCCTGGCTAGGTTTTGCTCTTTCTAGCACAGAAGTGAGAACAGCAAAGTCCTTTAACACCTGTACCCTTCATCTTTTTGCATCCAAAAATTAAGGGAGGGACACTTTCTTTCCGACTTCAAGAAGTCTCTCCCCACCAGCCCTCACATGCATTAAACCCTGCTGATGTTTTTACATGACATTAGGGTGGCTTCTGGCATTTTCTGGTGGGGTGCTTCCCTTCCAAATTGGAAAGACTGATCCTTCAAGTGACCCTGCATGAAAGCAGAGCTCTGGAGAAGGCCCTGGACAGAAGTGAAGACTCGAGGAATACAATCTTACACAGAAGGCTTTTGAAAACAATGCCAATTTTAGCCCCACCCCATTTTGTACCAGTACAAACGTCAAACTGGGCTATTGAAGAAAAAGAAAAGGCTCCCAGCAGCTGTGTAAAATGATGACTGATTGAGAATGGGTTCGTAGATTATCTGCTGTTTTCTACTTAATGAAGCATCTTACTGGTGCTGACAGTTCCCACTGAGTGAAAATGACATAATACAATTTTACCAGCAGGATGGTGTTTAGTTAAGTTATGCTGTAGGAATGCACAAAATGGTGAAGGAAACAGATGGAGGGGAGGCAGGGTTTGCCCTCTTGTAGCCAAGGAGGAGGTGGCCTGCTTGTAAATTCATCTCAAACTCCAAAAAGACCAACAACCCAAACGGAGTGACATCCTCACCTCACAGCTTTCCCTGCTGAAGGCCAACACCTGCTACAGCCCAGCAGGAAATAATACCTGCAACGGGTTCAAAAATGATCCCTACACCTTGCAGGAATGGGGGATATATCCCTAACACAAGGTGGGAATACTTCAGAGAAATTATGACAATCAGTTAAAACTTTCATCCTCTCTAAGGATCAGGACACAAGAGCCCCGCAGGGAAAGCAGGAGTGCACCAGAGCTGTGCTGGGTGGGTGGTGAAGCAGATCTCTTACTCCCAGGAACACTGGGAAGCAAATCAGAATCACAGAATATCCTGAGCTGGAAGGAACACACAAGGATCATCCAAGTCCAGCTCCTGGCCCTGCCCAGGACAGCCCCAAGAATCCCACCCTGTGCCTGACAGCATTGTCCAAACGCTTCTTGGAGTCTGGATATTTCTGGTTTTTCTTAATATTCAGTTCTAGACTATCTGCAGAGGTTCTCTGAGTGAACAGCATGCAAAATTACTGTCATACATTTCTCACTGGCATTTCAAGCATTAGAAATAAGACAACAGAAAACATCCACAACATACAGCAAGCCAACTCCAGGCTTTGCTAAAGCACAATCCAAGGTGGGTCTCCTGGAAAAAAAGCCACCTACTTATGGACAAGAACTTGGACAGCATGTCAAAGAGCAGCTCTTGCACTCCCTCTGACCACAGGAGATATGCAAGGTGACACAGCAGGCTGAAAATGCTGCAGGCATTGTAATTTGTTTTCTCAGAGGAGCTCAGCTCAGATGAAGCACATGTTTGCCAGTGAGGTCATGCCTTTCACCTCATTTCCAGTTGGGACAACTGGGGAGCCAAAGAAGGTCAAGAGATTTGCCCCAGGTTCCCCCATGAGTCAGTGGCTCTTGTGGGATCAGGGTTCAGGAAGTTTCTGGCTCAACATTCCTTGGGCTAATAATCACCAGCCCAGACCTCCTGCATTAGCCTCCTGCTCTCCCCTTGGCTAAACAAAGATTACATGTGGGAACTCTGTCAAAATAAAACCATTTCTTCTGGCATGGGCTGTTTTTCTAACTCCTGTGAGTTTCTGACTCCTTCTTAAGAACTTCATGCTGCTATCACTCAGGAATCCTCTTGAAGTAATGATGAGCCTAAGCAATAACAATTAATGAAGCTAGTGGTTTTTTTTAATAAACAGAAGTGACTTGAATTACACAAGCTTACAAAAAAAATTGCATAGAATATAAAACCAGACATTCCATTTTTTTTTATTCTTGAACTTTACTTCCAGTTTTCTTTTCTTTGACTGCTATCAGCCACTTATGAGAGAAAAAGGATTTTAAAAAATCACTCTCTCTTTTAAATCTCCAGCCCAGAGGCAGTTTTTAATATTTCTGGCTTAAAAGAGTTCTTCAGACTCAATGAAACAATAGTCTGGAGTGCAGCTTCTTCTCAGGAGCAGACATAAAAAAAAACCCAAATCAGACATTTACCCACCAATGCTGCAGACTTTACACAAAACAAACCTGTGCTGAGCTGGCTTGTTGTAACAGACTTGTGGGAGATCACAGACACATCAGCCTGTCAGACAGGCAATTCCCAGGCAAAGTTCTGCCCAGGCAATCAGAGACCACTGTGTCCACACAGACTTAAATAATCATTAAAAAGCTATGGCCTTGGAGGTCCACACTGCACCAATTAATGGGGCATGTAGAAGAGAAATATTCATTTTAATGAAGAAGCAGGAGATGGTGACACCTATTTCACACCTGCTCAACTCAGAGGAGCTTGGAAAGAACATAATTCACAGCAGCTCATGGTAAAAGAATGGATCAGTGGGAGCACACAGTGCAAGAATGTAAAAATTGCATCGTCTGCTGCACCAGAAGTCTCTCCCCACAAAAACTGCATCATTGGACTGGTATTATCTACCTGCCAAGGCAGAAAGCAATCCCTACTTTACCCTGCAATCTGGAAGGCTGGAGGCCCAGGCTGAACACTGAACTTCTTTTAGGATTATAAAATCAGAGATCACTTAGGTTGGTTGGAAAAAACCATTGATCACAACCATAAACCTAACACTGCCAAATCCACCACTAAACCACGTCCATAACATATTTTTTGATAATGTCTGCTGTGAAATATTAGGCAAAACACAGAGTTTTACAGTTTGCTTTAAGCACCATGCCTGCTGCAGGTGGAGCAATGATATATTTTATATAACATTACAAGGTAATAAAAATATTGCTGGGCAAGCCAAGAATTTTTATTCAAAATTTTAACCAGCAACCTTTTAGACATCTGATGTTTGCTTTTTGAGGCATCCAGCCTAATTTTCTGCCCCACCTTCAGCTCTTGTGAAGGCTTAGCTTTGTCTGCCCACCTTTCCTCTTAATCAAAAGGGGTATGTTCATGAAGGCTTAATTTGAGAGCTTTTGCAAGCAGAAATTAAGATAGAACTTTGAAAAAAAGGTTCAAAGAGGAGGAATCAAGCAATTTTCCTGATGTATGTCAGCAGAGAAGACTTGGATGAGTGTACTCTTTGGTTTTTTTGTTGTTTTAAGAAAGCAAATCTGCCTAATTACGATTACCTGGATATTTGCCTAAACTTCATGAAGGAAACCTAATATGAGACTCAAAACCTCCACTGTTTTTCTCATGTGGCTGTGAGACTCTGTGCCCTTGGCAATGTATCCCCCTTGAAATGAAAGGATCCAGGAGATTTGTAGCTGTCAGGTCTGAAGCTTGTCTTTATCTGTTTTATCTTGACAGCCTGGAAATCAAAGGGCTGCATGTTCAGCAGAACATGGCAAAGGAAAGATTGCTGTCTTTAGTTACTTTTGAGTGTACACAAAATGAGCACATGTGGCAAAACAAGGAGTGGGAGGATTTTTTGACTCTTCTACGAACATCAAAAGACTCCTTTAAGTATCACACACGTTGTTCTCAGTTTCATTTGTTACTGAAAGAGTCAGAATCAGAGTTTGCTGTAAGTTAGACATGGTATTCCTTCCACAGTGGCCTGCAGCTCAAACACAGCTCAGGCTCTGAATAAACAGCTCCAACCCGCTTAGAGTTCATGGTATTCCGATGTATTTCAGTGAACCACCTGACCAGAGATGCCAGGAGCAATACCTCACTTCTAAAACGCTTTTTTAACAGAAAATTATGCTCCCTAATACATTTTGCTGACAGTGCTCAGGACACTTGTGTCCTCAGTGGTGACAGAGGCCACAGAACGATGCCATGCTGGAAAAGATTTGGTATCAAACTCGTTATTTAATATATGAAAAAAAATTCTTGGCTGTGAGGGCAGTGAGGCTCTGGCACAGAAAAGCTGTGGTTGCCCTGTCCCTGGAAGTGTCCAAGGCCAGTTTGAAGCAACCTGGAATAGTGGAAGGTGTCCCTGGCCATGGCAGGGGTTGGAACTGGATCATTTTTAAGGCTCCTTCCAACCCAAACCACTACATGATTTTTGAGTTTAAGTTTCTTGTGCAGCCCCTTGGTTTCAGGCATTACACAGCCCAGCTGTGGAGGATGTTGTGATAACTCCTCATAACCACAGAAGCTGATGCTGAGCAGAGACCTTGAAAAGGCATCCTGTGCATCCCTCTGCCCTGGGGTAGGATCAGCATCCCCTGAGCCACAGCTGCTTCAGCCAGATGGCTCCTGAGAACCTCCAGAATCAGAGCCTCCCCAAGCACTTCACTCCTGCCCTCAACTGTCCTGCTCAGATGATTTTGGCTAATGCTTAAAGCAAATCTCCCCTGCTGCAATTTCAGGCCATTACCCCTTGTGCTGTCCCAGGTGGACATGGGAAATGATTTATTATGCAAATTTTTGCAGCAATTTTTTTAAACTTATTTGAAGGTTGCTTTTATCCCACCCTTTGGCCTTGCCTCCCCAAAAGTCACATGTGAAAGATAAAAGGCAACTAATGAACAAAGGTTTAATTAGTTCCACACAGCAATGCTAAAGCTATAGCCTAAAAATAAAATACTTGGAAAGAACATCAGTAAACCATATTACTCAGGAGGACAGGAGTAACTGCATGCCAGAGTGTTTGTGTAACAGAGGAGTAGGAACATTGCAAAAGGTCAAATGAACATTATCACGGAGAAAAAAAAGGCTGTATTGCCTCTTTTCAACAAAGTAAGTTTCTTAAGACTGATGGAAAGAACAAAGATAAATATAATTTAAAATGTTAGACCCATGTAACTCCCACTGAGCTGAACTGGAGCTTTGCCTGCTTGAAGGCTGCAGGAAGGATGCTTTTGTACTTAAGGACCAGATCAAAACTCCAGACTCTATATCAAAACCCAGGTTTAATTCTTGGCTTTCCCTGGGATTCCCTTTGTGCTTTGGGGAAATTTCGTATCGATAAAACAAGCAGTAGCTCCACTTAGATCCCCTTGAACTCTTCTCATTTTGCTTTTGTAGATGGCAAACTGTTTAGGGTGGTGGTACAGCTGTGCCAAAGCACAGTGGGACTCCAGCATAAACTTCTGACCATGACTGTACCTCAAAACACAGCATCAGGCTGCAAAACATGGATACATCCCATCACAAAATACGTCAAATGTAATTCCAGCTGATTGACTGTGCCTGCTGCTGATGCTGGATCATGCTGATCTTCACTTGTTTATAATTTAGCACTGTTAAAGTAACAAATCTCTGATCCAAAAGTCCAGAGTATTAGAGTGCAAATCTCATTGGTTTTGCTTCCTGATGGTTATTTTAATAAGGGATACATGGAGAAGCAATGTAGAGCTGTCCTATGAAAAACACTAAATAACTGTTGAGATTATGAGCCATCTCAGGTTCCTTACTGTTCTCCTCCACATGTCCCCAAGAGGCAGGGAAGTGCATGAAGCAAGGAAACATCATTTTTTACAGGCAATAGGCTGCTGATAACAAAGGCTTGGAGAAGGTCTACATACTGTGTCTAAGCTCAGACAGCTCTGCAGAGCTATGGAGGTGTAGTTGAAGGAGTTACTAGAAGTAAAAAAAAATCATCCACATGCCACAACAGGGTGATGGTTTCAGGCAAGGATCCAGGGGGTTATTTTTGAGAAAATGAAGCTACTGCTGTCCCAACTGACAGCAGCATGCACCCTGCTAAAAAATAACCAGATACAGATTGACTGTTTGGTGGCTGGATGTCTTGGCAGGCTGTGATTTCAAAGTAACATTTATGGTATTAGCACTGCTCCCCTGTATTCTGAGGAGAAACCTGATTATCATGTTTAAAGTTACAAGGTTTCTTTCCAGTTTTTTGTTGCATTATCCTCTTTTTTTTCCCCGTTGGACATTGGAGACAAGCTATTACTGATTTTCCTACAAACAAGTAGGACAAGATTTAGGTCCTACCTTATCAAACTTTATATAAAGATCTGCACCTCTTATTGCCAGCTAATCATTTATACCAAGAATTTGCATCTATTCCTTCCAGTGCTCTCCTTTACAGGTCTGTGGAGGTTTTGCCTTTTGCTGCTCATTCATTCTCTCCCCCTCAAAAACCACTGGCCAAAATCCATCTATTTTATCTAGAAGAAATAAAACAAACATCTCCCACATGATGTGGCAGAAACCCTGGCAACAGAGGCAGCAGGTTTGTTCTGCAGCAAAGCTGCTTTTTGGCTTCCTGTGCACCAATCCAACCTGAGCCCCTGGGCTGCGCATCCTCCTGTTGGGTTGAGCTGCAATTCAATTTACTTTGGTTGCCTTCCAGAGAAAGAATCTGAGCCTGAAAAAAAGCTCTTGGATCCTTCACGGGGAAAGAAACAGTGTTCAGATCCCCTGGAAGTCACAGTGAGGACACTCTGAGGATCAAGTGCATGCTAAAGATGCTGCATCTGCTCTCCATGCACAAAAACCCCTGAGAGTGACTCTGTTTCAGCCAGCGGCTCACCTTGACCTTCCAATTGAAAGAAAAGAACATTTCAGGCTCAGAGCATCCCCTCTGACTGAGAAACTGAGCCACTGTAAAATTAAAGCTACACCCTGCCCACAGGACAGGGGGAACTTGGAGATTTCTGGATTGCAGGAAGAAATTTGGTCTCCAAATAAAATACAGCAAAGTTTTCCCCAAAGTGCTTAACTAAAGGGTATCCATGCCACACTTTTATTTTTCATCCTTTTTTGACCTTTGATTTAATTTAAGTACTCAAGCAATTTTAGCTGTGTTTTCTTCTCAGCTTCTCCCACTTCAGGCCACACACACAAAGATCATTCTGTGACCTGACACCCCTCCTTTCTTAAAAACTTCTGGTGAGGAGGAAAAAAAAAAAGAGGATGTTATTTTAAACAGCCTCAAACTAGAGGTTTTATGTCCATTAGGGTTCTTATTTATTCATTTCAATTCATGCCTTTTTTACATTGAAAATTATAGTTTTTAGAGATTCCTGTAAATGCCTAGGTATGAAAATGGCCTTTCTCCAAAATGTGCTTCTAGATCACTAAAAATAATTCACTTTTGCTTATATTTTCTCTGTGTGGAATTCAAGGTAACAATGTGAACATTTGCTTCTCATCCCTATCTTTACTGATCTGTGTTCTGTTCATTTTTAATCTACCTAAAAATGTATTTACTGCTGATAAAATGGCAGGAAAGACAATGCTCTCCTCTTCACACAGCAGATCCATCAGCAAGAGGGCTCCTTACCCAACCCTATCCATGACCCTCAGCAGAGACATCACTTCTGGATGCAAGGGACACAAGCAGTGTCCTCAGCACTCTGGCTGTGAATGACAGGCTAAGTTTGCCATTTAACCTGTCTCAGGTTTGTGATGGCTCACTCACAGCATCCACATCCTATGTGAATCTGTCTTTCTGCACTGTTGCAGCACTCTCTAAATGCACTGAATTAGTGATTCCAGAGGACTTTTGCTGTGAGATTACCACTTACTAAAACAACATTTCTACTTTGGGGACGAATCCTGCCCAGTTTTTCATGTTTTCATGCAATGCCTGATCCCTTCTCCAGCCACCACTGATGCAATTCCTTTGCAGAGCCATAAGAGGAGCAGGGTTAGGATCACTTGTTGCTGAAGAGTCAGGTCATTTTCCATCCTTGGTGACTTCTGTTTCCTCAGCCATATGTATAAGGCACTCAGATCTCAGGCTCTACCTGCAAGCTCCTTGAAAATGGAACTACTGCAATGATACTCCCAAAGCAAACTTTACTTTGCTTTGGCACAAGGTACAAGGCAATTCAGCAGCTGGCTCTCTGTGAAAGTTCTCCTTTCCTTGCTATTTCCTTCCAAGAATATTTTTTAAAAAAGAAAAAAAAAAAGAAGAGCATTCTCCACTTTCAAATTGCTGTTCAATCCCCAAGGTGAACAGCCCTTATAGCAAATGTATTTCCAGTGAACACAGTTGACAAAACATCAGTAAATGAAACATAATCAAGATGGCAGCATCTCTCTTGAAGGGTTATATCATGACAGAAGTAATATCCCAGAACATAAACTTTCTTTTGTCACTAACTCTATCTTAAACCCTTCTGAAGGGTAGAAGACTCCTAATTTAATTGCTGTGCTCTGAGGAGTAAACTGAAACAAAGCTAAACAGGTTTTGTGACCTGTAACCTTTATCACCTAAATAATAAAATTTCACTTATTACAGGATTTAAAACAAATTTCTGTACACTTACAAAGATACCAGAATTATGTTGGGTTTTTGCCACAAAAGCTTTTCTCTGGAGGTAATAAAAGGAAAAAAGCTTCCTAACAACAGTGTGTGCAACAAGTTGAAAACTGTGACTTATTTTCCAATAAATAAGTGCATGCAAATTACAACAGATGGGCCAAAAGCTTTCTCAGGAGGGCCATGCACTGACATCTCTGGGCAGTAGCAGCAGCCTCTGAATTTTCACTTCAACTGCTGCTTAGAAAGGCCACTGTCAGGGAGGAAACACCTACTGTGCGCCTTCCCCTGCCTTCTGATCCCTTATTAGTTAACCCTGAAGTGCATATGTACACAGCCCTAATCCCCAGGCGGGGCTCTGGGCCGGGGGAAATCTGGAATTAATTGCGGGGTATTTTGGTTCCTAATGCAGCTGTTGGGAGTGTTTGGCTTGGCAGGGGAACAGAAAAGGCACTGCATACCAATTTCGTGAGCCACCGTAAAAGCTGCGTGGAGGCCGTCGTCTTCAATCACCGCGCAGCTGCGCTCGGGGGAGCAGATGGTCCCAACGTCTGCCATTCCCAGGGTATCACAGGAATGATGCCCACATAAATCCTGCCCAGGAAGGGGAAAAGAAAAATCAAAAAAAAGAAAAAAAAATTCGTTACAATGAATTTTTACACCCAGCGGTAACAAGCGGTTAAAGGCACCTTTGCCAATGGCAGGTCCCGGATGAAAATATCAGTGTAAAGTTCCAGCTAAAGGTGTTAAAAGCACAGCAAGACAATCCCTGGTAAAGGTCAGTGGGAGTATTTCCATGGACTTTAACAGGTTTTGAATACGTTCAGCAGCTAATTGTTGTTAGTTAAATTTGTATTTCTGCAATGCTCACACTTGCATTGAGGTAGGCGCTGAAAATACTCTGTGGAAGCATTTCCTCATCGACAATAAAACCAGAAAATTCTCTTTATTTACAGAAGGTAAACCAAAGCCCAGAGAAAGCTTCAGCTTCCTGATCAGTCCTTGAACCAAGATCACCTTTCTTTTCTGAAATCAATTCTCTACTCTCATTTAACAGAAATAAGACTGCTACATGTCAAACCTCATTCCACATCTGTCAAGCAGTACAATTACTAGTGTTTTACCCAATAATATACCAAGTATTTAGCAATTCTCAGAGATTGATGAGAGTCAGTGATATGAGAGTGCAAAATCCCAACAACTTAACCACTCCTCCCACATGCAGATATGGGGTGTCTCCAAAAACCATGCAGGTAGCATCAGGTTTTGTCTTTCAACTTTGGTCAGACATTGAGCTTTTATCACCAGCAGCAATTCCTCCGTGCTTCTGCTGAAGCAGAGGGAAGAATATTAGTGGGCATGTGCATATATTCACATTTTTGGGATGAGAAGAAGTAGGGGCCATGCTATTTGGAACACTTCAACATTTCGTTGTGGTTGAATGAAATTGTCATTTTCAAGACATGAAAATGTTATTATCAAAATGATCAAAGAGCACTTTTTTCTCTTCATTTTCAAGATTCTCTTCTTCCCTTCAGATCTCTTTCTACAAGCACTTCCTTTTATGAAGCCTTTCATAATTAATCCACATGAATAATGGACACCTTGTAGGAGGCTTCAGAGCAGCAGTGTTCACTGATTATGATGTCAAAAAAAAACACACCTAGTGCACAGATACTGTGACAGAGCATCTCTAAACAAACACCAAAAAAAAAAAAAAAAAAAAAAAAAAAAAAAAAAAGAAATGTCTTTTCCCAACAAAGGAACTTTTTCAAGCTAAAAATACAAAGCAGTATTGCATATATGGAGGAGAAATTTCAGGCTCAGTTGTGGCTTCCAGGAAACTCAGCGGGACAAGAAGACACCATCTTAAGCTTGATGTTTAGGTTGGACATTTAGGAAGAATTTCTTCACAGAGAGGATGATTAGATATTGGAAGGGGCTGCCCAGAGCGGTGGTAGAGTCCCCATCCCTTTAGGTGTTTAAGGAAAGACTGGATGTGGCACTCAGTGCCATGGTCTAGCACAAGGTGGTTGGACTCAATGATCTCAAAGGTCATTTCCAACATGATTGATCCTGTTATTCTGTGACAGAGCAATGGGACCTGAATCCACACAAGCAGCTGAACTGAATTCTTACACAAGTACCGAAAACCACATAAATCTGACAGAAAGAAGCTTACTGGAGGAGGGCTAGACAGGTTGAGAGTGCCAAAAACCAGTATAAACTGCATTCATTATAATATTAAAAAAAACCCCAACAAAACAGTATAAACTGCATTAATTTAGGCTTTGTCCCTGCATGCAGATTCTATGTCACTCAGTCTTCTCTCGTATTTGGGTGTCATTATTACACAGGTACTGACATCAGTGCTGCTCCCAGCATGGTACAATGGTATCAGCACCCAGATGCCTCATGCCACTCAGGATTTACTCCCATTTGCACACAAGCAGCAGCCATGCTGGGAATTTACACCAGCAGGCACAGCCAGACTTCACAATGATTCACCAGGTTTGATGACACAAATGTAACTAAAAAAAGATATGATTTTTCTAAGCAGATAATCTTGTTAATTTCCACAGAGCTAATTCTGATGGGATGTGTGGAGCATGGAATATAAGGGCAGAGATGGTACCATAATCTCACCTCAGCATTTCAAAATCTGTGCTCAGGATTGCATTACAATGTCTTTCCTAGATATCAGGGCTGGTCCAAGAAAATCCCACAGCAGGAAAGACATGATTCTAAAAACTGCTGATATGCCAAATCACCTAGCTCCTCCAACTCCCCACGGACAGCTGGCAAACAGGTGTCCTCAGATGACGTGGGACCAGCCATCCCCAGAAAGAAGAAGAGTGCCCACCCTGGGGTCAGAAAGTGGTGGGCAGTGCTCCAGCAAAGCCCTGGTCCCTCAGCAGCCCCGTGGCCACCTCCCTGTGGCCCCCCAGCAGTCAGTGTGGGAGTCCTGCAGCCACCACCAAATCTCAGCTGGGAAGCAGCAGAGGGGCTTGTAAAGGATTCTGGAAACAAGGACAGGAAATATTCTCTGGCATCAGCTCCTTTGTCAGAAGCTGTTATGGGGATGTCTGTGGGCTGCCCATCTGCTGTTAGAGCAGGACATGCCATGGCTGTGCTTTGAGCAGAGCATGGATTGAGCATCCTGGTTTTCCCTGCCAATTCCAGCCCTTGGTGGCTGCCTGAGGATGCTCACATGCAGCTAAGGCTGACATTATCAATAATCATATGGCAAATTACTGAGGGCTCCTCTACATTGTCATTGTCTCATTCACTTCTTTACTTCTCCTGCCTCTGCATGATTTGAACTGAAATATATTTCCATTAATAGTGTATATTAAAACCAGAACTGCAGCCTATCAAGTGGCATCTCTTAGACAAATACTCTGAAAAGTTTGCTTTTGGGTCAATTCACCAATACCAGCTTCCAAACAGCTTGACTGCAAGTGATGTTACTGAAAATCATGCCTGCTTAGCCATCAAACACTGGCTATGGATTATTAACTACCAGAATCAATAGTTACATTTGTTTTTTGCTTTCCTGGGCAGTCCTGGAAAGCAGTCTACTACTTTCATGAAGTAAAATTTCTGGGAGTACAGTAGAAGGTTTTATTTCCCTGGAAAATATTTTAACTTTTTGTCAAAAACAGGCTTCAATGTAATGATGCAATCTTAAAAAAATCTGTGTGGGTAGCCTCAACTTTTCATACTCCAGCTAAAGCACGAGGAAGGAGGGGACTCGTGATACATAAAATCAGTTTCCAATGATTATTTCAGTCTGGGTTTTTTTGCTTCTACTAGAAAGTTAATCAGCTACTCAGATCTGGATGCTCAATTGCCTTGAAACAGTGGCACAAGAGTTAAAGAATGTTTTTTGATATTTCTAAAGAAGGAAAGCAGCATGGCCCTAGATCTGCTTTACAGTAGTTTCAAAACAGAAGAATGACAAGGAAGTGCATTTGCTATGCAGGAGGCAAGAGATGTTAAGACTTAAGCTTTGGCAAAGGAATGGCTTAGTAAAACTAAGCTGTACATCACAAGTCTAGTAGTTAATTAGATAGCTCATTACAGGCAAAGTTTTCTTGGCATTCTGAATCCATCAGGAGCAGCTGGCTGGCTGCCATGTATACATGGCCTTGTTTTGAAGGGAGGTAACTGTCACCGTGTCCTGGCTGGAGCAGGGAGCTCATTTCATCTGCAATGTGTTCTACAGGAGGTTTCAAAACAAGAATAAACTGTTTAGTGAAACCTGGGATTAGGTCAGAGCCCGCTGACCAGATCCAAAACACGATATGAGCACCAATGTGAACACTTTGGTGGGATTTAAGGGCAGAAGAATATGTCCTCAGGTCTTTGGATTTATCTACCCCTCATAGGGCTTGCAGTTTGGGATCCTGTGGGCCCCAAAGTGCCACAGTTCCACAGCCTGGAAGAGCTGGGCACTTTGCTGGGGGTTCAGATGTTTCAGATGTGTCTCCACCTTTGGCCCTGAGGGAAGCCAAGCCCACAGAGCTTCTCAGACCAGAACGAGAGGAACTCACAGGATGAGGCTTTGTAGCAGGCCAAGCTGCATATTTCCTTCTTGTAAAGCACAGCTAAAACCTTTACAGTTCTGTTCACTTGTTCTTCTGGTCTCTTTGCAGCAGCTCATCAGCTAAAGCCTTTTCCCAGTAAGAACGTGATCCAGCTACAAATTCCTTCCAGGGATGAGGCCATCTAGAAGCATCTTTTTTAGGAGAGCACTTTATGGTCTACACCAGGCTCCTGCCAAGCACACAGGGAGCTGTGGCTCCTCCTGGAGCAGCCCCTGAGTCCAAGGTTTCCCTAGCACAGGCTGCAGCTGAAGTGTAGTCAGTGAAGGGACCCAATTTTTGGTGCCTATTGCTCATCCTCCTTCTTTCCCACTGAACAGCCTGTGGTAAATCACAGAAACAGTTCCCTTCCGTGCTTGAGGAACCCAGACCACCTTGCTCCAAGCGCTGCGCTCCACTCAGCGGCTTCAGGTCACGATTCCCCTGGTTCTCACCATATGAATTACTCACTAAACAGTGACAAACCTTTGGTCAGAGGGGTGGAAAGTTTCCCTAACACCTGGAACAGCTTACGACCTCCTGGTTAAGGACCTCTCCTGGGAGGTGGGCGATACAGACCTAAAATCCCTCCAGCAGAGCAAGGAATTAAGCACGACTTTCCGACTTCCTGCAGCAGCATTCCCACCGCAGGCCTGGGCAGGAGGGTGGGGTCAGCTGGTGTTAGGAACACACACATCCACCCTCCCATCAGCTCCTCTGCAAAGGGGGTGAACTTTCACTGATGTCACAGCAACCTGGAATGGCACACGTGGTTTAAAAAAGAAATGTTCACATGAGCAAAAAAAGGATCCTGGGTGAGGAAAGACTCGCTGGGTTACTGCTCTGTCCTCCCCTGGCCACATTTTGAGAGGGTGGCCAGAGCCTGGTTACCTTCTGAGGAAAACCACAATGGTGATATCTGCCAAAACAAAATCCAAATGTATTTCCCCAATAGGTTAGATTAAAAATTGAGGTGATTTGCTTTTGGGGTTCATATTACAAATATGAGCCTGGGGCTTGAGCACTTGAAAAAAAAACACAGCGGAGTTATGCAAACTACAGGTAATTTAAAAATATTGACAAAATGCACATAAAGCATTTGTAATCTGCATGGGGAGAAGTTTCAGTTATGAAACTGCTGACTGATGACCAAGTAAAAATGTGTGATTGAGCCTGCCTAAGCCCCAGTTCCTTTGTGGGGAAACTTCACACCATCCCTCCAGGCCAGGGTGAATCAAACTTTTCCTCTATCAGTTATGACCCACTTTGTTTTCCCTAGGGACATTATTTAAATGTATTTGATGTGCAACAAAGCTGGTGAAAACAATATAAAACTGGTATACACATCACACTACAATTTCTTCAGAGTAATAATAAACAGTGAAATCTATTCCATTGACCATTGATACAGTGATTTGTTTTACTGCTAGGGGATGATAATTGTTGGAAGATAACAGGAAAAAAAAAAAAAGGAAAGAAGAAAGAAGTAGAGCCAAAGAAAGCATATGCTCCATGCAGTGAAATTATCATCTACAGAGCTGAGGTAATACAAAACTTGCTGTTAAATTTCAACAGCACTGCCAGATGGACAGCTAAACTAAATCAAACACACTAGCCCCATATAATTACTATGTAGAAAAAGGCAGGACAGTGGCCTTTGGCTCTAGCATGAACCCTCTGCTCGAGCTAGGCATGATGGTACTATCACAGATGATGCTAACAAGCACTTAGGAAAGGATTTTTTTTTTGCTCCTAATGTCTTTATATACTGTGAGAAACATCTATTTTAATCTTCAGATGATTCAGAACTGGGGGTAAAGGAAAAGAGCTGGATTTTGTCCAAATGCATTCAATAGTTCACTTGAAATTTAACTAAGGGCCTCTAATGAAATAGACTGGATGGATTCTAGGGGATAATTACAGAGCAGGCTGGACTTCAGAAAAAGAACAGTGTGAGTTCAACTGCAGTTTGCAAGTCCCATCTAGTCTGGTTTTGCTACTGTGGCAAATAATCTTGCAAGTGTTTTGTTGCACCCATAAAAATCTGAAGATGACCTGCTTCCAGCTCCTGCAAACTGTTCACTATAAAAAAGGCTGAAACAGAATAAACTCTAAATTTGCTGTTGACTTCACTGCCATGGACAACAAGTGATCTAATCTCCAGGGAAAGAGGATTTTGCAAGCTCTTCCTCCTCCCCACCACACAGCCACTTCTCTACGGGGTGGAGGAGACTCACCTGGCCACCAGAATTGCATCCTTGCACCACCATAATTCCATGAAGGATGCTCTAGGATTCATGTGGCACAAAGATTTACAGCTGCTGCCAAGGACTCAACCACAAAGTAGTCCAACAGCAGGGGACCCATGTACTCTCTAGGGCTCTTATGGTCAAGCTGCCTTGAGGAAATTTAGAAATATCAGAAAATTATCACGTTTGCTTACTGTCAAGTCAGACCTCTGCCATGCTTCATCCTGCTCCTCATGGGTCAAAATGACAGATTGTAACCACTGGGAAAATACACTTCTCATTATCAGATTTAAAAAATCACTGTGGAACCCAACTAAATGTCTGCAATATTTAGCGACAGATTATTTCTGTGCCCACTTAAGGTTTTCACAATGGCCAGACATGTAACTCTAGTGACCCTTGCATTTACAGAGTAAACAGAGGACCCACTGCAGCTAATGGACCCTTGCCATCACTGATAAGCAACACAAAGCCTAAAAACAGCTTTGAGATGTTGCCTGTATCACCCCAAACTGAATTCACCTTCATATTGATTTAGTATCATCTGCAAGATAATTGCTTTAAAGCCCTTATCCAATTAAATACAGATTATGACCAGAAGTAAGTGGCTGTTTTAACTCAGAATCAGTGAATTTCCTTCTAAATTTTTTTTACATAGGAAGTACTTCCTAATATGAATGATGATGATGATGACAACCATAATTTGAATTTATGTAATATAATGTGAACCACAACTAATTTAATAATAACAGAGAGCTGCCAATGCACTCTCAGCCTATCAATGGTTACTAATTTACTTTTAAAGAAGTAAAGACAACCAAAGAGGATGAAGCAACACTGCTGAATTCTGTTGGGATTCTTCCTTTATACAGGACCTAAAATAAAGCCCTCTTTTGGTGTAAAAATGTAACATCCAATCAAATGTCACTCTGGAACAAATATAATTATTATTGAGGGATTTGTAGGGCACCAGCACAATCTGCACAACGCAGATTCTATCTACACAAAGCCAATTCCATACAGGTGATGCCATGCATTCAGCTGACAAACGATCTGCAAATATTATTCTGTTGACGAAGCTCAAGGTGGCCTCAGTTAGTAAACAACGATGGAAAATGTACCTCACACGTTTGCCCAATGCCTGAAACCGAAGGCACTTAGAAAGAGACATCTGGATGTTCAAAAATCAGCATGACGATATTCAGAGCCCATCAAAACACGCAGCCACGGCTCGGCGTCTTGTAGCTTAGCAACCAACTTCATCCATCCAAAACAGAGTTGTAAAAGTGGTGTTCTCCTGCCAACTGCTGCCACTCTCATTGAAAAGCTAAACTGGAAAAAATCTCTCCCTTAGTTCAAAGCGGGGCTGTTTTCTCCAGGAAACATCTCCACTGCTTTTTCATCCTTTAACCCTTTTCATGTTTACATTCCACAGGGAGCAAATAGATTCATGTTGACATTTCAAGGGTAAGCATATAAAAATCGTGTGGGCTCACACACGCTCTCTGCAAAGAACATCATGAACACATCTAGCAAGAAACTCCAGTCTGGTTCTTAATTCACTCAAACACTGCCAAACAATGTCCGTGTGCACACAGCAAAGCATTAAAGCAGATTAAGTTGTCCTGAACTGCACCAAGCAGCTAATCCCAGAGTTAAAGCTGTTAAAATGTAAACCAAGAAAACACAAGCCTGTGCTTTTCTTCTCATGAAGCAGCCCTGAGCAGCAGTGCAAGCAACATTCGCATCTTAAGAGTGCAAGGAGAACCGTGGTGATTTGTTTATTCTATGCACTACTTACACCCCAGAGAGGTAATTCTATGCATTGCTCATGAGTCTTTGAAAGCGGATTACTGATTAGCAGCATCCTCTTATTCTGGCAGGAGGGTGTCCATGCAAAGAATTACAGCTAAGCATCTGTAGAACAACTGCACTTTAAAGTCACATCCTCTATCAGTCCAAATTAACTTAATAATTGACGTTAAGGTTCACAGTCGCCACCCTAAGAGTTTCAGAATTGTCATGTAGCCCAGGGAAATAAGTGGGAATACTGGCAGAGAGAAACACTCTTCAGAGAGAAGGGATGGATTCTGGCCCAGGCTTAATAAGCCATTGGAAAAGATGTTTATAGCAAACGAAAAGACACCCTGACCCATTCTAGATAGTTTCATTCAGGTTATAGTGATAAAAAATGAAAGCTTGCAAATTGCACTGATGGGCTCTAAACTGCTAAAAAGGGCTCCTGTTGTACAAGTGATGCCTGACACAGAACCTAATGTTTCAACTATTTACAGCTATAAAAGCAAGCCAGGCGCTTTTTTTCCCCCTTCTGGAGCAACTCCTTCCACAAACCATCCAAAGCATCCTTTTTGGCAGGCTCCTACGATGTAGCAAAGCCGGAGAACTCAAATGAACGGAAAGTCATGCAGTTATTTTTTTCGTACTTGGGGAAAGAGAAAAAAGAAAACACCAAACCCAAACCGCTGAAGGGATATTCTTACAGAACTTCATTGCATAAACTCGGCCACATGTCTACCAGAGCAATGTCCCTTAACGACCTCTGGCAATGTAATTAATCAACTACCCAGCGTGGAGCAACAAGGCACGGCTCTGCATGGCACAGCTGATGAGGGCACCCACTTGGGATACAGGACAGGGACTGCAGCCCCTTGCCACCAGCCAGCCCAACTCACTCAGCTTGTGCAGCCCTGTTTACCTGCGGTCTGCACTTACGTCCTACACCTGAGCCACAAGCGCTGCTGGCTTCCAGCGCGGTGGAGCTATCCTTGCTGGAAATAGCGTCCCGATGTGCTCCACAAGCAAGACGTCTGTGCTCTTAAGGTGCTCTCCACCACTTTCCCTAGCAGGTTTGTTTGGGGACTAATTTAGGCTAGGAAGTGCTATCAGCCCCTCCCGACTGGACCACCTCTGCAGAGCGAGAGGAGCCAGGTGTCAAACATCTCACAGGGAGAGACAGGATGAAGTCTGAAGCAAAGGGACATCAGGCTGAGTCCCACGATCAAAGCTCCCACCTCTCCACCGGGCTGGGGTCCAAACACAGCACTGGTGAGCCCACGGTGGGGGTGACAGCACAGGGCAGGGGACACACATAAATCCCAAACCCTTTGCCATTCGCAGCAGTGGGTGCCGGTCCCTGAGATGCTGCACTGCCCGATGGACCAGCCGGATCCATGAGCTCAGCAAAGCCGAGCAGGGTGGCCAGAGGTCCGGCAACCCGGCCACTCCAGGCTCGAGGGACACCTGGTCGCTGTCATGACCCTGCGCACGGCCAGGGCCATGCCTACCTCGCGGGTGAAGAGGATGGCGGCGTCGTAGTGCTCCTCGTGGTCGTCGTCGAGGCGGTTGTGCTGGTGCTGCCACTTGCAGAAGTTCTTGAGCGTGGTGGCGGCGTTCCTGTTGACCTCCAGCCCCTTCTCCTTGTCGCCCAGCGCCACCACCTTCACCACGGCCAGCCGCACGTGGTTCTCCAGGCTGGCGTGCGCGTAGAGCCGGGAGGCGATGGAGGCCAGGGTGAGCAGGTAGTGCTGCAGCCCCTTCCCGTACTTGCGCACCATGGAGGCGTCGGCCACCAGCAGCAGCTCCACCTGCCGGGCCCGGGACACGGAGCGCCGCCGCCGCCGCCGCCGCCCGTCCCCGCCCGCCGGCCTGGCGGGGTCTCGGGTCTCGCAGCTGGTGCGGGCCGGCACCGTCTCGAAGCTGAAGCTCTCCCTGCGGAAGACGTGAGGGGCGCGGGCCGGGCCCTCGCCGTAGATCCGCGCCGCGGCCTCTCGGTGCGGAGCGCGGCGCGCCGGGCGCACGGTGTAGCGGGAGCGGCCCACGGCGAAGAAGCCGTCGAGGCCGCCGCAGAGGTTGAAGACGGCGAGCGAGCGCGGGCTGCCGTCCACCGTGCCGCGGTAGTGGCAGCGCGGCCCGTCGCGCTCCAGGTCGAGCAGGAAGCGCTGTCCCCCGGCGTAGAGCACGTAGCCCGCCCTGCCGCCCCCCGCGTAGGTCGGGTCGAGGCGCCGCACGGCCCCGCGGGGCGGCCCGGGGGCGGGGGGCCGGGCGGGCGGCGCGCCGGGCTCGGCAGGTGCGGGCGGCGGCGGCGCGGCGCGGCCGGCACGGGCGGCCAGCAGCAGGCACAGCAGCGCCGGCAGCATCCTCGCCTCGGAGCGGGACAGCGGGGCGGCGGTAATGGTAATTGTGGTGGTGGTGGTAATGATGGTAATAACGGGAGCCGGCCGGCGGAGCGCGGCAGCGGAGTTAAGGGATGGGGAAGAAAAGGAGAGGTGCGAGGAAGGGGAAAAATAAAAAAGAAAAAAAAAGGAACGACAAGAAAAAAATAAGAAAAAAAAAGTTCTCCCTCCCGAAGTCAAGTGTGAGTGGGGGAGAAAAAAATGTCAACAAAAGCCGCTCGCGTGTGAACTTTGTGTTTCTCTGCAGGGAAGAGCCGGGAGCACATGGGAAGAGAGAGAGAGAGGGAGAGAGAGAGAGAGGAAAAAAAAAAAATCCCAAATCGCTGCTGCCGGGGAGGCAAAGTGAGGAGAGAGGAAAAGGAGGAGAGACGGCTCGGAGCCGGCAAGTAGAGAAGTTTGAGCACTTCCCACTCCTCTTCCACTTCTCTGCTGTAGTCACCGGATCATCACCAGCAGCAGCAGCAGCAGCAGCAGAGGCAGGTCTGCTGCGACTCGGCACTTTCTCGGGCTCCGGTGGGCTCCTTTCCTTCTTTTGCCCTCTTTTGTTTTGAAGAGAAGGAGAAGGGGAGACAAGAAATTCAGGCACCCAAAACCGCCTCGATCGTCTCCGGTGAGATGGTTAAAAAGAAAAAAAAAAAAAAAAAGAAAAAAAAAAAAGAAAAAAAGCCCAAGAAACGGAAAACGTCCTGGATTTCTGTAAAAGCCCCCTCCCTGTATCTTTCCTGTTGTTGTTGTTGTTATCCCCAGTCTGTCGATGTGAACAAGAGGAGAAGGGAGAGAAATGTGAAGATGAGAGGAGGTGGAACAATGAATTTATAGCGGAATGCCATCCTGCAATGGCAATTTCAACAATTCGTCACTGCAGGCTGCCTCTTAAAGGGAGAGCTTCAAAACCACCACTCCCACACTTCCTTCTCATTTAATCAGACAGAAGGAGAAACTTGAGGGGAGGCGGAAAGGGGGAGGGGGGGCGGCTTCGGGGGGAGGAGAAAACCAGCGAGAGTGAGCGGGAGAGAGGGAAGCGGGAGAGGAGAAGAGCCGGAGGAAGCCGGGGCACGCCACAGAGACCGGCAGGAGGGAGATGTTTGTGTGTGTGTGTGTGTGTGTGTGTGTGTGTGTGTGTGTGTGTGTGTGTGTGAAAAACGCGGGGTTGCCCCGCATCGCTGGCAGCCGCAGAGCCGCGCGGGGCTCGGGATGTGCCCACGGCCGGAGCCGCGCTTACCTCGCGTCCTGCCGGGGCTGCGGCTCGCAGAGCTCGGGGAGGACGAGGACGAGGAGGAGAGGTCTGTGCCTGGCTCCGGAGCCAGCGAGGGAGCGCCCGCGGCCCTGCCGGGCTGATGGAGCCCCCGGGTCCCGCCGTGTCCCCGCTCGGCCCCGGCCCCTGCCCCGGGCAGCGCCGAACTTCCCGTCTTTGTCTGCACCCAGCCTGTCATTAAGTGCCGCAAGCTGTCATCCTCTGGGGCGGACTGTGCTTCCCCGAGCCCGGCGGCAGAGTGGGCGGGGAGGAGGCAATGCTTGCTCTGACCTTCGGGATGACTTCGGACCCCTGGGTCATCCCCCCGCTGTCGCACAGAGCCGCTGACCCCGTTCCCTCGTGTGCCACCCGCTGCTTGGGGCTCCGGCAGGGACAGGTGACCGCAGTCACCTTTGCACCTTAGCATTGCCAATGGAATGGGTGGAGATGGCAAATGCCCCGTTCCCCGGGCTGGAACGGTTCTGGGAAGGTGAGAACAAGGGGTCCCCTGAGGATTCCGACTGATTTCCCCCTGCTGAGATCCAGACCCCATACCGACAAACAAAAGTGCTTATTTATCCCATGTTTCCTCTCCACGTCCCAGGAACAGGTGCTCTCTGGCTGCAGGACTCTGCAGGGATGCAGGTCTCCAACCTCATGCTCACCTGCAAGCAGCAAATAAACCTCTGATCGCTCTGGGAGAAAATGATGTGCACACCTGTAATGCTTGGCAGGGTCAGGATGGGTGGTGGGATGCATAGACCTGCCCCTGTAGCTTCCAGGGACTACTTTGCAAGTCTACAGTCGCTCTAAGGAACACCTTAACTGAAGGCACAAAAGCTTCAAAAATTAATATTCCCATGTAAATGATTACATTAACATAACCCTGAGGTTGTGCTTATGAAATGTTTAACTCACCAAAGTTTTGCAAGTGTTCATTCTTCTTTTTCCATTTTCCTGAAAATGGTGATGCCTGCGAACTTCTCAACCTCCTGGTACTTCTTTTTCTACATTTCAGTGTTCTGTCATCCCCAAAAATTCTTCACTGGAGTCAGTAAGTTTCAAAATTAATAAGAGGTATGTATTAGGAAGGTCACATTAACTTTTTGGGCACTGGGCCAGGACTATTCAACATTTAAAAATTTAAACATTTTCTCAGTTACCTAAACTTGTTATAAAGTAAAAACAGCAGAAAAAAAAATTAGAGAAGACATATTTTGATTGGAAAAAAAGAACCTGTAATTTTCTTGGATGGGTTTTACTTTTCCTTTGAGCCTAATGCATGTCTGCTCAGCACCAACAATATTTTTATTGACTTCACTGGGACCTGATCAAGCCCTAGATTTGCAAATATGTCTGGGTCCAAACTCCCAGATACCCCTGGGAGAGATGCTAGAGATGAGATCTGGGATAAGGAATGTATTTTGGATAACAACCTCAGCACATCTCATTAAAGAAGTGTTAGTTTGTCAATGAAAAGGGATATGGTGCACAAGAGCCCAGTGTAATGTTCTCCCAGGCTGCAGCCTAATTCCAACTGTCCAGCCATATGACCTTGTAAAAACAGGGATGCTTAGAAAGGCTGGTGATAATTAAATGGTGTGTCCCACTGCTCATCTCTGGAGTTGTCTTTGATTTCCCAAGTGACAGAAGAAGTTGGCTGGGCTGCCCTGTTACGCCAAGCAAGGATCCAGGCTTTCCAGGAAGGTACAAATTATTTTGTGCAAATAACCCCACAGATTAGGAAATCTGTCCTGTTTACATCTCTAAACTGCAATAACTCAGCACAGCAGTGCAGTAATGGAAAGATGGGTCAGCCATGCCTCATGCAATGAGAGGGAACATCTTTTAGACTGAGAGCCTGGAAGTGCAAGGATAAATCACTGGAATGAATCATCTCTTTCCTCACAGTTTTGCCCTCTTAGCCTCTTTTACAGTTACAGCGCTGCCTTTAAACAAGAAATCCTGTTAGCATGTCCCAAGTTGTAGATGACACTAAATCCTTGTCAAGCAGTTCTGACCTGGAAATTTCAAGGCTGACCTTTCCCAACTGAGAGATAGAGAGCCACAAATCCTCAATTAGCTTTGAGGCACAACACAACTCTTGTACACTTTGGATCAAATTCAATCCTGATGAAAGAAGATGCAATCCTCTGGAGTCTCTGGCAGCTACATGCTGCTATCAAAGTTGTGTTTCACCCCTGGGTTTGTCTGTGAAACCCTTCAGGATCCTGCAGATTACAGCCTGGGTAGCAGGGGATTCCTGATCCTATAGTGTTTTAGTCACATAAGAAACTTTGCTCTAAGCATTATAAACACTCACATGAAGGAGCAGCTTGAGAGATGTGGAGACACTGGAAAAGTTGTTAATGATTTTATCCAGGTGTCCTTCCAGTTTTTTATTAAAAGGTCCTGTTTTACATCACCTCTTTTCCAATGCTCAGGCACATTAGAAGGGGTTAGAAAACCATGAATCCAAGACCTGCCTACAGCCCCCTGACAAGCAGTCAGGGCCTAGCAGGGATGTCCCACCCAGAAGCACCTGTCTTTCACCATTAATTGAACTCTTCCTTCTTGGAAATTAAAATAATTCTGTTCAGTTTTCATTGTTCTGGTGTTAGGACTGTCTGGCATTTCTAAGGTATTGCATAGGGAAGATGGCAATTACTGTGGGAATTACTGTGGGAAGTAATATTTGTTCTGTAAAATTACAAGAAGGCCAAATCAAACTCAAGAAATTTGCCTGCCCAACACATTCTAAATACAAAAAAATCAGCATTTGATAGACTTGTGATCAACGTAGGGCTATATCTGGGAATGGACCCATGTTTGGGTAAGATCCTATTCAAAAATCTACCTGTAGGAATACAATTCTTAACACAGGACAGCCTTGTCCCTCTGGACGGTGTCTCCTGTGTTAACTTTATAGAAAATTTTGATATGATGATGATCAGAGGGATGGAGCAGCTCTGCTAATAAGGAAAGGCTAAGAAAACTGGGATTGTTCAGCCTGGAGAGAAAAGACTTTGGGGTGCCCTAATGCAGCCTTCCAGTCCCTGAAGGGAACTTACAGGAAAGATGGAGTAAGATTATTTATAACAGCCTGTAACTACAGGACAAGGGGGAACAGCTTCAAATCAAAAGTGAGGATGTTTAGATTAGATACTAGGAAAAAAACTATATTCTGAGAGTGGCAGGGCACTTGAGCAGGTTGCCCAGAGAAACTGTGGGTGCCTCATCCCTGGAAGTGTCCAGGGCCATGGTTTGTTGCTCTTGTCAGAAGTTTTAATAATGCAAACATGATGATTACAGTGCTCAAGTCTGCTCATCTGAAAGCTTCCCTTCAGTGATGCATTAAAACCACTGAAGAACTTTATTTCTAAATGGCTTACTAGTAAATAAAATACTCATTATAAGTAATTTTTAAGAATAAGAATTCTTAAATTCTTAAAGATTAATATTTTAGGCTCGTCTTCTGGTAAGGACTAGCTATTCCAGCATTTGGAATAAGTTATACAGTCTTTAACCTCCCCCCTAGGATAGCAACATATGCTACATTGCCCCTTGTTTGGACCCTGTATCTTTCTGTGGTTTGGATACTGTGAAAACCCACTCAGATGGAGATCTCCTGGCAGCTGTTTTGAGTGACTTTAGCTTGCTTGTTGATACTGAAATGGATTTGTGGTTGATTAATAGGAAAACACCACCATTATTGCTGCATCCTTGCTGCCAGTCTCACCAGATGGGTTGGGAGCCAAGTGCTTCTGGCAACTGAGGTAACTTCTGCATCCTTGCCCTCTCCCATTTCCACAGCTGGCATTTCCAAGGAGTCCAGGACAAAGTTTTTACAGACCTTCAATTAGTTATTTAAAGGTCAAGTAACAGCTACCTCAGAAAAAAAATCAGGAAGTATTTTCTCAAGGAAGACACAGGCTGTAGCTCAGTTCCTTGGATGGCATTAGCCAGGTTGTACCTTTGTGCCCTTCACAAGTCACCCCTGCATTTATCCACCAGCCCTAGCAGTTGTAACTGGCCAGGCTCTTCAGTTTAAACAAAATCATGAACTTAAAGCAGTCATATTTGGTCAGGAATGCAAGTGGTTTTGGTGGGAACAACTGTGGCTTTAAGGCAAAATGTTTTACTTGCTTCTTGATGGTCAGTGAGATCTTCAAGGGAGCAAGGGAGAAGCCTTTACTTGGGGGTTGTGTTTTTTATAAGTGGCATGTGCAAGCAATGGATCAAGGGCATAACAGTTCCAGTAGGCTGAAAATTTTGCATTTAACATCAGCTTTATTCTTCTGTCAGGGCTGAGGAGGCAGCCACAAGGGGTGTGGCATTAAAATGGGTTGGGCACTTTTAAACTACTGTATTGTTTTACTGTAACAACACAAGAATATTGTGAATTTGTGGGTACAGTATCAAATTAAAATAGGAAACTGTCTGAGGCCTGGCTAGAAATCAAATTGTTGAGGTATCATGGAGGAGGAAAAGAGATTTCTGCAAGATTAAACATAAATAAAAATATCATGTAATATAAAAGTATCATGTAATAAAAGTACATCTCTTAAAAGTATCCGGGGGAGGGGTGAGCTGATGGAACAAAAGAAGCAGGTGGCTTGTCCAGTCAGAAGGAGAAGGAGGTGCAAATGACAAATTGTATTTCTTACATTTTCAGGCATTAACCTGGAAAATAGTCTGGAACAGGGTCCTCACCTTCCAACAACTGCTGCAAGAAATGGACTCACATAAGCCATAACACAAGTGAATAATTGTGACCATTGAACCTACCATGAATTTTGTTTAAAAACACGTGTTGGGTGGAGGCAGTGCACTGCAGGAAGTATCAGATGTTAGTAGAGTAAGCTTCAGACCCTTCTCCTTTTTTATTTTCTGAACAGCAGCAAGATAATCAGAGGAAGGGTAAAAATGTTAAACTTGCCTTGTAAAAAAAATGACACTTGTTATAAAAATACATTTTAAGGGTGCAAGAAATGCATGTGATGTATTCTACATCTGTTCCTTCAGAGGAGTAGAAGGCCTGAAAAACTCTCGAGTGTAGTTTATATGAGGAGCAGCAGACATTTAATTAATCTCAGTCTTAGAATTTTACAGCCAATATGTGGTTTCTGAACATCTCTGCTCTAGTTAGCAGAACATCTGTAGTAGAAAAACAGAGCTCAAATAAATCTGCGTTCTCTTGCACCCTCCAAACCTTAGCACTTTTTGTAATTATTTCTTTAAATATTTTTCCAAAGATGCGTATGTTTAGCTTCTCCCTGTCCTCCCAGCCCTTCTTTTGCACATAGCCTGGATATAGATCCTATATTCTGAAATAGCTAGATCTGAAATTCTGGGGCAATTATAATAAAAGAAATGGCTCAAATATTTTATTTTTAAAAATTATTTTCTTTTTCAGTCAAGTTCTCTGTTGCTGCAAATTGGAATGGTTCCATGTGGGCAAATTGTTAGAGGCATAGCTTTATGAATTTGCACACCTATAAATGATATTCCAGGACTGGAGGTGGAATATCTTTTTCCATGTCATCTGAGGCATAAACCAGAAAATGTACTGCCCTAGACTTCAAAGTGGAAACTGTAAGAGTGATTAAAGAGAAATTTAAAACAAACATTCGCTTGCCAGATCTCACCTGGCATTAACGCACACGCTCCACCACTTCAGAGATCAAGATCTGGTTGCTTTGTGCACGGATTTTTCCATCTCAGTCCTGGTTGCCCTGAAACTGGGGGAAGGAAGGACTTTGCAGGTCCTGTGAGGAAGGAGGGAATGCTCTCAGGTGGCACCACTGCCTGGCCCAGAGCTCCATCTGGCTTGCCCTCACTCCAAAGAGAAATCTTTGCTGTGAAAGGGAAAGGTGGAGAACCCAGAGCTTGCTCTCCCGGCATTCATCCCCAAGCAGGACCATTTGGGGAGCTCTTGCTGTCTAAGAGGGCTTGGAGGTTCTCCCAGGGTGCTTTTGGGGTAGGGTCATGGTCTTGTTTTTGGAGGGATTCTCCTGTCACCTCCACTGGCTGTGCTTTGGCTTGCACCAGAGAGGAAGATTCCTTTGGGCTGAAACTCAACCAGAAATATGTTCCCATGGGCACACAGGGAATAGAGAGAGCTAGACCAAATAAATCCTCCCAAAGGGACACTGAGTGGGTGCCACATCCTGAGCCAGCTCTTCCATGTCCCGATCTCCCATCCAGATGCACTCCTTCCTGGAGCAGCCAGTCCTGCTACTTCAGAGGAACAGTGTCAGCTGAGCCCTGCACAAGGTTCCTTTTCAAAGGTTTTAGACATTGTGCAGGCTGAGATGTTCAATTTGTAAGACAGGGATGCAGCTTTTGGGATATATTTTCTTGTCTCTAGAAGTGGAAAGCATCCATTTAATGATTAGCACAGGCATGTTAATGAGCCGCACATACATTTTAAGGTTTAGCACATATCCTGTAGCACACTCACTTCCCTCAGAAGGGCTGGGAGGTCCTTGTGACATTTAAGTGCTATTTTAGTCTTATTTTAAGGGCTTAAATGAGTCTCAAGTGATGCATTAGGCTCAGGCTGGCCTTGGGCGTAAGGGCGCGATTCACCCCAAAAGAAAAGCCCAAACACAGTCTCATCACAGCTGCAATATTCATTTCTGGAAGGCTCCCAGCAGGTCTTATCCAAGCCACTACAGACAGGCAGTTTGAGTTTTTCCAGTTCCTAATGATTACACAGTATCCTGGAGTCAGTTGGACAACTTCCACCGAGAGTGAAACTCTTTGTATTTAATATCCCCCGAAAATAAAAGTGGTATAAGAGAAGGGCCTCAGTCTTTTTCTTCTTTTATTGCTGCTGTTGAAAAGGTTTAGCCCACAGGGATTGGAGCACTGGGCAAAAATACAAAATATGCAGTACATCCTGTTACACCAAAGCAGGCAGATCCTCTCCTGTAACAACCAGACCGGTACAATGGGAGACTTTGTCTGGTTTTCCTGACCATACAGCCTGCATGGGCTGTCATTAGGGTTTCCATTTCAGGAAGTTAAATGGTGGAAATTGATAAATATCATGACTCCTTTTTCACCATTGTTCCGGGAGGGTGTGTGTTTGAAAGGGATGGGGGAGCTCTATCACCTGATACTGCAGTGGAAGTGTTTCTGCAACAGGAAATTATTTCTCTCCTTACTGGACATGCAGAATATCATCAAATATGAGTCTCGGAAATCTTCAGCAGCCATGATGCAAAGAAATTCAAAAAGAAATACATAAATGCAGTGTTTAACAGATATAATGTGTGGGCAGAGCACAGAACAGCTTGATCTTGAGTGGATGTGAACAACTGGTCCTTTCACAATCCATCTATCCTGACCTTCAGCAGGAGAAAAAACTGAGGTCCACTAGACAAAAACACTCTTCCACTCTACATCATTCTACAAAATCTCATGTGTCCTGAAATGGATTTACAGAGGAACACAAAAACACCCAGCCCACCTTTCAGGGCGTTCAAACAGGGTAAGAAACTTTCCACCCAAACCAATCTTTTGCTCTCCTGCATAGTCTCAGTTGCAAGGATTTCATCATTGCCTCAAGGCTGTTTCCCAAATCACCTATTCTCTCTCAGAACCCTTCTGCTTCTCTGTTCTGTTGCCTGCAATATTTTCAGATTTTTTTTTCTCCCAGGGGAACATTTTGCAACGTTCATGTCATGGTCTAGATCATAACCACACCAGGCAACCTTATTTCCTTCCTGATGTTTACTGGGGTTTATATGCTCCAATATGAACTGACAAATGTGTGTACTCAAGCCCTTGCCAGTGAACAGCACGACTTTCCATGGTTCATAAAAACTCACCCATCCCCAGTGCAGCAGAACCATTCTCCTCTGCTCAGAGCAGGAGTTCACCACTTCCAAACATGGAAACCATATGGTGACATGTTTTAAGAGAAAACATAACCAAGCAATGTCCCACCCATGACCTTTCCCAACAAAAACCTCCCCTTTCCATGCTGGAACTCCATCCAGTAAGGCACCTGGTATCCCACAAGGTGCCAGCTGCTGTTGTGTGAGGAAGATGAGTGTTACCACTATGTTTATGCCATGTGTTCACACCCAAACCACTCAGATTGATCCACTTGACTCATTAAAACTTGGTATTTTCAGGGAAGAAATGAGAGCTTTTAGAAAGGTGTTCCAATGCTTATTAACCTTAACTGGTAAAAAATGGCATCCATCTGAAATCCTTTTAGCTGCAGTGTCCAGACATCACACCTTATTAAACATTTCCCTGCCAGTCTGAAGAGTCTGCTACTTCTTTTTTCCTTGTTAGTCAAATTATAGATAATAGCTCATCACTCTGACCCTTTCCTTGCGAGGCTTAAGCACAGTAAGGACCTTGTGCTTATGCACAAAAGAACAATTTTTCAATATTTCAATCTGTGTTTTGGCCTCCTTCAGCTAATCAAAATATCTCTAAGCTGTGGATATTGCTGCTGGACAAAGCTATTTTTTTATTGCTGCAACTTGGCTTCTATAACTCTGTTGGGCAGAGACCACACCAGGAACTCATTACCTGAGGAACAGCAGCAGACCCTCCCTTTGCTTTTGCACAACCCCTGCTTCTCTGGAGAGAATGTTCCTCTTCTAAGGTCATGGTTTACAGCCTTTGTTTCCAGAGGCACTGCTCTGCTCCAGACTTCCTCATCAGGATCCTAAATTCTTCATGCCAAAGTCCAGCCCATTTTAAAGCTTAGACGCCGCCAAAGCTGATTTTATGATTTATGTGTCTCTGATTTTATACTTCAGTCTCCAGTGGTGTCCCTTAGGGCTCTGTATTGGAACAGATTAGATAAAAAAAGAAAGGAATTCTGCTCTGTGAAGGTGGGGAGGCCCTGGCACAGGGTGCCCAGAGGAGCTGTGGCTGCCCCTGGAAGTGTCTAAGGCCAGCTTGGATGAAACTCTTGAGAAATCTGGGATAGTGAAAGATGTCCCTGTCCACAACAGTGGGGTTGGAACTAGAGGATCTTTAAGGTCCCTTCCAACCAAGGTCATTTCATGACTCCATTATTCTCTGTCTATTTGCAGGTTGCAGGATAAAATGATTAAACTGTGTTGTGCTGAGGATTGTGTGTTTTGCTGTGGAGAAGGAAAGCCTTGCTTGATGCTGTCTCTTCACAATCACACATTGAGGTCTCTCAGTTTCCAATCCAGTCAACGTTTGCTGCATATTTTCTACTCCTCAGCAAATCCACATGAACAACCCTGAGCAACCACAGCATAATGAGGGTGAATAAGAGTTCTTGGTCGTACAGTCACTTCCTCCCTAGCCCGTGTGAGCTGCAGCCTTTGCCTTCCAGGCCCAGGGCTGCTGTGTAGGACGTGGCTGTAGGGGTCCCTCAGAGTGAAGTCAGCTTTCCTGAGTGCCACTGACAAAGACATGACCTCACTGCAGCCCTGTTTTGGCTGCTTGGACACGGTTCTACTTATAGGGCTCCCTCCTGCACTTCACAGAGACATAAAAACCCCCTGTCCTTTCCTGTTTGCAACTTCTGAAGAGCTCATTTTGGTAAATTCTAATTGCAGGGCTTTTTTTGTCCTAGAGCAGTCTGTCTGCAGTTTTGTGCAGATGAGGTCAGAGCAATTTTGTAGTGAAGAGCATTGTAGCAATCTCACATCCTCACTCCCCAATCGGGGGATCAGGGAGAGACTTGGAAGAGTAAAAGCTGGAAAACTCATGGGTCGAGATACAGACAGTTCAATGGGGAAAGCAAAGGCTGCACACAAGCAAAGCAAAACAAAGAATTAATTCATTTTTTCCCCTGAGCAGGTGCTCAGCATCCCCAGAAGAGCAGGGATCCCCATCACACCTAACAGTTATTTCAGAACACAAACCTCATCACTCCAAATGTCCCCTCTTCCTCCTTCTTCCCTACTCTTTATATCCTGAGCAGGATGTGACTGGGATATCCCTTTGGTCAGCTGTGGTCACCTGTCCTGGCTGTGTCCCCTGCACCCCCAACCTCCTCCCCAGGAGCACGAAAAGCAGGAAAGGCCTTGGCTGTGTGTGAGCCCTGCTCAGCAATAACAAAACAATCTCTGTATTATCAGACCCAAAACACAGCCCCACATCAGCCACTGGGGAAAAAATTACCTCTACCCCAGCTGAAACCAGCACAAGGAGAAAACATTTAGTGGGTGAGGAAAATCTGCAAGTCCTTGACAAAAAGCCTCACTGCACATCACTCTGCACAAGTTGTACTTGTCCTTGGAAGCAAATGCTGAGTGAGGTGCAATATTTGATTGGTTTTGGTGTTTTTTGATCTGTGTGCTCATTTAGAGTGATAAGGAGTAGTCCCCATTCCAAGCAGCCAAGGAATGCTGCAAGAATGCAGCACTCATGCACATATGGAAACGAATGGCTGCACGAAATGCAAGGCCCATCAGACTGTCTGCTGTCTGCAGTGTAACCCCCGTGGCCCTCTCTCCAACCTCATTTGCCTAACCCTGTTTTAACAAGCACCTGGAATGCTTCAGCTGGGATGTTCCTGTTCCTGCACTGCAGGCCCACAGGACTCCCTCACATTCTTCCCTTGACACAGTGACTCGAATGGGGCACAGGCAGAATTCCAAAACAAAGCCAGCAGATGCTGTGGGTCTGTGAAAGCCACATGAAGTTGGTTTTCTGATGGTTTTCATTATGTTGTGGTGTGAGTGCCCTGCATTCACATGGCTTTATGGATTTTAGCAAGCTCTGCGCTTAGTTTGAGTTTCAGGCTCTTTCTGCAGATTTGAGGGCACTGTGTGTGTATGTAAGGGGGGGGGATTTTATTTTATTTTTAATGTTGGAAAGCAAAACACTCTCTTTACTTGCTGTGCTACCAGGAAAACACTGGGAGAGTTATTGGTCAATACCTCTTAGAGTAAAAGTTAGTAATGTTTCCCAGTAATAAATGTTGTGGCAAAGACATGAATTCCTTTAAAGTTCTGAATCAGATTCTTTTTTTCCCCTCCAAACCATCCATCAGATCTGAGGAACTCTGAAAAGAAGGGTTTTCATACTGAACCCAGAACTCTCTGTATTGTTAATGGGACTGTCAAGGTGCTGTTTTCACAAGATGTGATTCAGAGAGCTCAGCCACCCACAGAGGCAACTGCAACCACAAGAGGCAACACTTCAGAGCATCCTATCTGGGAATCCATCTAGAGGACATTTCAGACAGACCTGAGGCTCCTCTGCTCCTGCTTGGAAGTGCCTGGACACCAGCCAGCTCTAATTTAGAAGTCCTGCAGACATGTTCGCTCAGTTCTGTGCTGAGCTAATGTATCAAAGCCCTTGCAATCATCTGCCTTGAGATGATGCCTTGTAGGTAAAGCTCAGTCCTCAGGTGATCCAGGGTTTTGTTCCTTGGTGGATGTCAGAGGAATTTTGTCTCAGAAGAAAAGCACTCAGGGGAGGAGGGTTTTTTCTGCTTTCTGCTATGACATACCCATTGATTTGGTCCACCAGATTTTTCTACAGCTGGTTTCAGGGAACCTCTTTGCATCCTGCTGAACGTGAAGCAGGTTTTTAACAGCCTCCACCAGCTCTCTCTGCCTTGCTTTGCACCCACACAGGCCTGGCCAAAACCCAGCCCTCAGCCACAGCCTGTAGGACTCCTTTCCTAGTGCACATGCTTTGCAGATAAAAAAAAAAAAAAAAAAAAAAAAAAAAAACAACAAAAAACCAAACAAACAACAACAAAAAAAAAAAAAAAAACCCAAAAAAACCCAAAAAAAACCCAAAAAAAAAAAAAAAAAACAAAAAAAAACTTGAATCAGAAGAAAACCAGGCAGAAATCCCCGCCTGCAGTCACGTGTCACACCCAAAGCAAAATCAAGGGTTCTTGGCTCTCCATCCCAGCAGACAACAAGTTTGCACCTGAATCCTTTGGAAGCAAAATCTTTTCAGGAAAAAGGCATCTGGCCCAAAACGTAGCATGGATTGCTTTGTTTAGCTTAGCTGAATCCCATGGTTTTGCATTTTCATCCCTCAATCCTCCCTAGCAGAGGAACAAATCTCCGGTAATTTGAACACATGTATGCTGTGTGCCGGCTCCCGACTCGGGTAACTTGTTCCATATTCTCAGCACCATTTGCATTTAAACAGTTCTGCCACGATTCCCCCGTGCAGAGAAACAGATGGGCAAACAAAGCAAAGGACGGCCCTGCCTCGCTGCACCTGAGCTTTGGGTTGAAATCTATGCAAACTTGGGGACTAATCGGGTCGTTTTAAAATGAGGGAAATTCCTGCAAAAGGTTTTGGGATTTTTTTTCCCCTACTTCTTCAAACAAAATGCAACGTGAAACCCCTCCAGATTACAGCATGTAAATGGATGTGGAGATAAGATAGGCTTTGTTTTGTTTGAGACTGAGAAAGATAACTTTATGTAAAACTCCTTGTTGTTGGCAGCCTACTTTCTTTGCTGGGATATGATTTAAAGTCATCATTTACCAGCTTTTTTTCACAACACTTTGATGGGAGTAGGAGGAAGGTGGTGGTGGGAAGTCTTTCCATGGGAGGTTTGCTGAATAGTTATGAAAATGTTGAATTTAAAGCCCTTCGCAGGAGAACCTCTCTGGTTTTTTTATTCTCTGAAAAATCAGACCCACGGTTGACCGTGTCTTTCTCGTCATGTTGATACTGTCTGTATCTTTGAAAAAAAAAACACACAAGAATGAAACCAGAAAGAATGAAACCTCTATTCTGTTAAAGGATGTCCTTCAAAAGGCTGTTAGGCAGAGTTTTAATTCGAGACAGGTATTTTACCGACTCAGGCAGCAATGCTTAATGATTGTTAACAGCATTTAGTGACTGTGAATGTTCAACCTGTATTTGCTTTGCTTTCTGTTTTGTCTCTGACTCCCTTCACTAAAGGCTGAAAAGCTCCTGAAAAGCTGGGAAATAGTTTTGCAAAATTTTTGCTAAAGAGCTGGGAGATCTTTATGATGTTGAGTGAGTTTGTGGTGTTCTGCCCTTTTCAGCTTTTCTACCTCCAGGAGCAAGAATTGCTGATTGTTGGAAAGCAGGAGCGCAGCAATTACTGCACAAAAACTTCACAAAATAAACAAATTGCCTTCAGCCTAGTGTCTACCGTCCTGATTTCTGGTTGGGTTTTGTTGTTGTTGTTGTTGTTGTTTGGTTGGTTCGGTTTTTTTAAGGGCTGGAACTTTTCTTGCTTTTTAGCATGACAGCAATAGAAGTTTGTCACTTAAAAATAAATACAGATTTGGTACCTGAAAAGATTCACTGCTGCTTAGATAAATTTAAAAGAGTGAAAGTCTTGATGAGAGATTTTCTGGAAAATCAGCCAAGTCTCCAAGCTTAAGTCACGCAGCAAAGTGGTCTTGAAATGTCCAGTGCCTCCTGTACGTACAGAAAAATTTGGGGTTTTGGGCTTATTCTGGATGAGCTGGATATGGCAGATCCTTATCCAAATGCCATAAGCATCCAAACTTGCAGGGAGCTGGAGCTGGAACACCTACAAATGACCTACAGGAATTGAGAAATGGCAGCAAAATCATCCCCACAGGTTCCCACACTTGCATTCCGGAGAAGTGCCTGAGGCCGTTCCTAAATCTTAAATACTGTTGAAAGTCACTGAGAAATGGCTGTGGAGTTTTGTAAAACCCCTAAATAATTTAGGAACAGGTTTGGTAATCCCTTGAAACGGCATGCTTTGGAAAATCCCAGCAATGTGGATTTATCATTACAAATGAGAGACAACTGTGGCAAACCTGTGAAAAGGAGAGTCTGTTTTGTTGTCCTGGAAGATCTCAGCTATCACATTTTATCTTCTCCTGCATCTCTGCCTCAATTTGTTCCAAATCTTGGAGCAAAAGAACACTTTGGTGCCCGAGCCATTCAAGAACAGTTTTCTTACAGATCAAATGACATATCTGAAAGCATCTTGAACCTATTAATATTATTGCTATGATACTGAAAAGGTTCTCTTTCATGCATTTGATATTAGGACACTGCTGACAGATCTGCAACCTCACCTAATACAAGTGCTTGAAGAAGCAAAATTTCACTAACCATTAATCCCACATGACACAATTTTATTTTTATCATTCTGTTTGTCTAAACAAAAGCAAACTTGCCTAGTTTTTCCTTTACTGCTGTTAGTTGTACAAATATTTACTGACTCACCTAAGCCGGGGTTTCACTCAAACAGTTTTTACCCAGCTGAATGAGGTCATTTTAAAGGTAATTTACAATTAAAAAGAATTCTCACATACATCAAAACATAAGTTTTACTTTTGGTGGAAGGGAGGGTAATTTGCTGCAATCAGCCTTGAGCTAGGGTTTATTTGATAATGCAGTAAATGTTGCTATCCATCAACTCCAACCAATTCAAACGACATTGCTGTATGATCAGGATTGTATGATCAGGTTTGTGAGGGTTTTCTGTGCTTAGCTGGAGGTGTGGAGTTGTATCCAGGTTCCCAAAGAGTGGAAAAATGCAATCCCCTCAATCCAAAGATGCCACAGGGTGCAGCAGTCTGTGTGTGAACCGGGAGCAGCCAGGGAACTGGAGGAACAGGAGGAAGGAGTGAGGGAGGCATTCACTGTGCAGGCTGCCTGAGAGGCCATCAGCACAAGGGACCTCTCTTTAGAAGGATTCTTCCCTCCTTTTCCCACATTTCAGTCTTGGTTTAAAGAAATGGGATCAAAAGGTAGAATGCCATTAGTCCTAGCTTTGTTAGAAGGAAGCCAGCACTAAATCTTGCTTCCTTCTATGCTCTGCTTTTTATTTTGGTGATGTGAAGAATGGGATCTGAATACACATGGGCCCATTATTTATCCTCATCTTTTTTCCTATTTTTCCTCTACATTTTTAGTGTAAATGCAGTCCTGACTGTCTGCTTCTAAGGCCTTGACAAATGGGAGCAGCCCAAATCCTTAGCAAAGCCAGGAAGGTTGCTGTGACATTTTCCAAGCCTACCCCAGGCAGGATATTCCCTGAACTGCAGTGGAGTCATCCAGCTGCCCTCAGTGGTTTGGAGCTCAGACCCAAGGTGTGTGGTGGAATGTGCAGGAGAGATCTGGATCAAATTCCTCTTCAGTGTCTGTTTTATAGAGGAAGGAACTGCTTAGTGGGGCTTCCCAGCCCAAGTCTCAATGCTCAACCATATCATCAGCCAAAAAGGGGAGAGTTATGAAGAGCCTCTGACTGCTGTTTTCAAAAGAAATGCCTTTGTCAGGCCTCTGCACTGGAAGCATCTGTTCTTATTTATGCAATTTTTCATTTACAAGAGGATACGATACATCTTCATTCTGGAGAGATTATTTCTGATTGGAAAAAAACCCCAAACCAACAAACAAAACCCAACCCAAACCAACAAACCTAAAAAAAAAACAACAAACCCAAACCAAAAACAAACCAAACAACATTTGATAGGAAAATACAAATCTCACACCTTGAAAACATCTCCAAAGAAGGTGAGACTGGCTCCTGGGTGAGATGTTTTCACCCAGGCTGGCCCTGCTTCAGCAAAGCACTCAAGTGCATCCATAAGCTCTGTTCACTCCAGTGGAAAGCCTGGATTTTGAGTGGATTTTGTGGAACAGCTGCCAAGCAAACTCATAGTGCATCCTGGTGCAGGGAGGAACCCGATTAAAGCTGATGTGAGAGACCACTGGAGAAAGCCAAGTGGTCTGCACAACAACAACTTTTATTGATGCCATAAAATTCAAGAACACTCCTCTTAGCCAGCCACCTATTTTTGCTATTTATAAAAAATGAACCCTGCTATTGATGTCTTTAAATCCAAAGAGCACTTTTGCAATAAGTCCCAGCATTTAGAGTGCTCCATGAAAGAAACATCAGTGCAGCTCCCCACTTGTGCAGCTACAGAAAACTCCTCTCTGCTTTGGAGCTAGATAAGAGTGATCCATGGTGATGGAGAGAGGAGAATTTATCCAGGAGGCACAAACTGAAACACAGAAAGTTTCATTTGCATATGATGAAAGTCTTCCTTACTCTGAGGGTGACAGAGCACTTGGAACAGGCTGCCCAGAGAAACTGGAGTCTTCTCCTCTGGAGATTTTCCAAACCTGCCTGGATCCTGTGTAAACTGCTCTGGGTGAACCTGCTTTAGCAGGGGAGTTGGACTGGATGAGCTCCAGCACTCTGTGAGTCTGTGAATCACTGCAAGTTCTAAAGCTGTGCTGCTCTTTGGGCAGTATCCAGACACGTGTGATTTTCAAACTGGCACTATGGAGACAAACATGGCTTTAGCAGGGAGTGACACAGGATGGTGGAGAGAAAAAGGAGCTAATAGGGAAGCCCCATTCTGGAATGCCACCCACTTAATCCATTATTATTGCCTGTATACTTCTATTTATTCATGAGTAGCTCAGTTCTGTTTCATTGCTCCTGTCCTGGTTGTCTTGTTCCTTGTCCTGACAGATTCCAACTTCAGCTGAAATCAGACCCCAGAGGAAATGAGTTGGGTTTATGCCTGTGTAGAAGGGTTGCTCAAGGAGGATATCTGTTTATTAAAGCACTGTCTGGCAATTCTCATAGGGTGTCTATAACTTGTAAAACTTTAATACAAAAGGAGATTCAAAATGCAATCAAGAATACAATGGAGTTTGCAAGTTCCTGCAGTTATTCCTCTCCAATCCTATAATCCATCCTGCTGTGGTGACTTGCATGGTTCTGGCCTGATCCTACAGCCCTATTCACAGGGAAACACAGATATTCACATTAATAACTGTTTCAAATCAATATATTTTATTCCATGGTATACACATTTCAGAATCCGACCTTCTGAGGAAAAGATGGTCTCGTTTGCTGACAAAAGAGCAAAGTGTTCCTTATGCTCAAATGACCTAATGGGAGATTCAATATTAATTTCTCTCATATGGGGAAATCATATTTTGTATAATTTTTCTAAACAGAGAGGAAAAATGTCAAAAAATGTTCACTTTAATTTAGAGGCATAAAACAGAGCCTTGGAGAGGTGTGAAGTCATCATCTGGTCCATGTTTCTGTTGAGGACTGGCTTGAAGGAGAAACAATGAGAGAAGAACTTTGTCTGGTGTTAATTAATTTTATTAACATGAAATGTACTTTAGTAGTTTGGTGGTTAGTTCTCACATTTTTAGGAGAAAAGGACAGATCTGTCACTAGATGTTTGATAAAGGATGTCATCAGCATGTGATTTCTTTAAATATATATTTAAAAAATATTTTTCCATTTTTGAACCAAGGATAGTTCCTGTTGACTGCTAATCCCAGTACAGAAAACTTAGAGTGGGTGGGCAATTGTATTTTCATTTATGTTTGATTGCTTCTCCTTATTTTATTAAAAAAGTTAGACTCCCTCACACAGCAATGTTATCAGCTCTTCTAAGCAGGTAATTTATGAGCCAGCACAGATTACATTTGGGATGAAATAACCATAAATCTGTAGTATCTAATAACATGGCTTTGTTGAAAAAGAAGTAATTTGGAATTAGTAACCTTAAGCACAAATTTGTCTCGGATACCAATAAAACCCTTTTCCCAAGGAAGAGCTAATTCTGTGGCAATCAGCTTCTCTTCTGAGCCTGGAAAGAAAAACAGAGTCTCACTTCCACTAAAGTGCATACTGAAACACAGGATTTTCACCTTCCCACCAGTGCTGATCCAGACTCTGGAATAAATTAAACCCTCAGAATTTTAACTGGGGAGGGCTTGCAATGTCTGAGGCTGCTTGAAACAACAGATTCTTGGCACCAGACCTTCCTTGAGATGCTCTTTCCATTGTAAAAAGGATTAATAATAACCAAACATGGCTAGTTAATTTCTCCAGAGTCCTTAAATGGTGGAAACAGTGTGTAGATGAGGTAGAACCCCTCACTACTCTCAGCATTCAAAACCCTGCTGGGTATTCCTAGCCTTTGAAATGTCTGCTTTTAATTATGCACGTTGCCTTTCTGCCAGGGAGCAGGTGGAACAGCTTTCGGCTCAACTGGGAGCCCACATCAACTCCTCCCAGCAAAGCCTCTTCAAGAGAATTCTCTTTCTGTGTAAAAAAACTTTAGGCATGCACAGGAGAAATTTCTCCTTCCAGTTAATTGCACTGGAAGTAATTGGGAACTTGCACTTCCCCTCTTGCTCCGTTATCTGCCCACCAGCCAGCTCTGTGGCTGTGCTTTGTGAAAAAAACCCTCTCTCTTTGTATCCAGCCTGGCATGGAACCATAAATTCATAGAATATCTCAAGTTGGAAGGGACCCATCAGAGAGTCCAACACAGGACTGTCTAAAACGAAACCATATGAGTACAAAAAAAAAAAAAAAAAGAAAAAAAAAAAGGAATGTTAACTGGGAATGTCCTGCAGAAAATGTCACGCTAGTTTTCTCTTTATAGCCACATCTCACAAGGTATTCTTTATCCAAGGTATACACACCTGTGTGCTTCACTTTGGGACTGTTCAGCCTGGAGAAGAGAAGCTTTGGAGTGACTTAATTGTGGCCTTCCAGAGCCTGAAGGACGGAGAGAGACAATTTACAAGGAAAGGAGTGACAGGGTGAGGGGGAATGGCTCCAAACTGAAAGAGAGTGGGTTTAGATGGGATGCTGGGAAGAAATTCCTCCTTATGAGGGTGGAGAGGCCTTGGCACAGGTTACCCGGAGTTCTTGGATTCCCCATCCCTGGAATTATTTAAAGCTAGCTTGGATAGAGCTCTGGGCACCCTGGGATAGTGGAAGGTGTTCCTGCCCATGGCACAGGTTTGGAACAGGAGGATCTTTAAGGTCCCTTCCAACCCAAACCATTCTGGGATTCCATGACAGGAATTCAAGCAGTGAATTAATGAAAACTATCAACATCAAGCTTGACCCAGCAGTCATTCTTACCTCTCCCTTATCTTTTTGTCACTCTTTATTCCAATGGCAAGGATAACTCCTGGGCAGCTAACACAGGCCTTCTGTTTGTTCTTATTCCTTCTCAACTTCAACTAAATCTGTCAGGGAATCTTTTTCCCCTTTTATGGCAATTTTCCCCCAGGTTTTCCCTGCGTTGTTTATGGACAGAATGAACACAGCTGCACATGCAGGCATGACTGAAAGTCAGGCATCCAAGCTCCCTGCCTCCTTACGAATCTGCATGTGCCAAAGGGCTTTGGTGCACAAGCTGTTTGTTGACAGACATAAGGAGGTGGAGGTTTGAAAATTCTTGCAGATATTGTTACACTGTACCAGGAATATCTGTCAACAATCAGGAGAAATGCTACAGACCCAAGGTCTGCTCCTCAAAAATTATTCACAGAAACTTCACAGAAACTTTGGTAAAGTTTGGTTAAAGAAGACACAGCTATTTATAGACTGAAAGGATATTATATTTTTTAAGTTCTGGTTTGAGAAACAACCCTAAATGTAACTGCTTTTCAGAAAAAGTGTAAATGTAGATAAAACTCCAATCTACTAAAATGGAAACAATCCAATAGCCCCAACCTGCCCTAAGCCTCTCATCCCCTTTGGTTTCATCTACAATTCTTGGGGATGAGAGAGGAGAGATTGTGAAAAGAAAGAATGAGCTTGGCACAGCCACAGCTTTAAAAACTCTTTGTCTTGAAAATGATATTTGATATTTGTCTTGAAAATGAAAACTATAGGCTACTGCCACTCAGTAGCTGGATTTTGCTAGGAAAACTATAATCACCCATCCTACTTTTCTTCTGTTGGCTTAATTGCCAGGAGGTTCTCCAGTTCAAGGCTTTGGTTTTGCAAGCAAGGTGGGGACAACTCTCAAGGGCAGGGCTATAAAAGTAACAGATACTCCCTGCCACAGACTCCTTTTTCATCTGAGAAGAAACTTTCCCCAGAAGAGACAAGACTTAATGGTGGTATGAGGTGGCAATTAAGAAGAATGCAGACAGGAACTTATTATCTATGTAACATAAGCAGGAGAACAGCAAAATTAAGTGGAGGGAGGACTGGTAAAAGTAAGAGAGAAGGAGAGCATTTTCAGTGTCCTCAGGTTATTACATTTCTACCACAAACCTTTAAAAAAGCAGGTCCCTAATACACAGGTATTAGCATTTTTCAGATCAAGTGACCAGTTCCTGCACAGAGATGTCACTGTCAGTTTTCATTAGCTAGAGGCCCAGGCAAAAAAATCAAAGTAGGGCTTATGTAGGGTTTAAGATGGGTCTAAGCTCCTTGCAAAGCCTGAGGAACAGCTGGCATGCAATGTAAGCATTGTCCATCCAGCATGTCCTATGTCTTCTCTCCTTACAGGAACTCCCTCCTGAAGAACCTGGTAATCCCTGCTGGGGCACTGAGCACCAGAAACAGCACAAGAACCATAAAAAACACCACTGAAACATGCACTGGGCTATGGAAATACCCATGTGGGACAGTGAAACCTTGCAAAAAATAAAAAAAAAAAACCCACTCAAAAACGTGGATTAGAATAGTAGGAGTGATCCTAATGCTCTTCAAGGTCCCTTCTGTCTTCAGCACTCTAATGGAATTTCGTGTCCCTAAGACTCCTCCCAAAGCATGTTCCAATGCCATGTTTTTTCACATGTACCCATCTCACGCTTTTAATAATTAGAGGAAATAATTGCACATCTGTGATGTGCAAAACTCAGTTGAAAGTAACTATTTGCTCTTGAAACAGACCCCAGGAATTCCTCCCCTCTCTCACCCTCTTGTACTGAAATTGTGGCGTGTTAAGAATCATCTGAGAAAAACTCAGGCCACAAATAGTGATAAAATATCTGCTGCTTTCCTTTAATACTATTCTGGTCCTATCAAAGTGCAGCTTAAAATACCTTTTCTTTTTTTTTTTTTTCCTCTCTTGGTTTAAGTCAGAAGTGTAATGGCATTTGAGCTCTTTTTTCAAAGACTTGTAATTGCCCAGATGATAAAGCTGGATGCTGTGGCAAAAGGCATAATGGAAGGAATGTGTTTCACTTCTCACCTGTCTTTCCCAAAATGTGCTGGCAGCCAAGAATGATATTTGAGACCCTTTCAAAAGAATGCTTCTCTTCGCTAATAAAAGGAAGCTTTATTCTGATACTCTTTTTAATTCCAAAGTCCAAAAGAGGCCACGCTCTCAACACCCTCAGAAGCTCAGCTGGATCGAAATGGAAATGTTGGAGCCAGCACATGTGTTGCTACTTCTTTTGACTCCATGATTTAAAAAGAAAAATAAAAAAATCATTATTACATCTGCTAAAGGGTTCAGCTTTGCCTGGTCCTCGGTGACCCGAAACTCCCGGAAGGCAATAAAGCGGAGTGCTCGGCTCCTTCTGGGATTCTCCAGATGGTCCCTGCCAAGCACATGACTTCCTGACATCTGCTGAAGCAGCAGTACCTGCAAAGCCATGACACTGCTTGAGGTACTGGGAGAGTGCTGGAATCCAGCCCTTTACAGATGAACATCACAAATATCCCGATATTTCAAGGAACTCCTGACATCTGCAGACAGGAGAACATCTTGGCCTTGCAGCACTGGGCAGGAGCAAGCACAGAAATACTAACTAGAGGTAATACAAGCACAGAAATCTTTACAGTTAAATGGAAGCAGATATGGTGTTTGTCTTGCTGAGCTTTACCCTTCAAATTTCCAGTCGCTTGCAAACAAATCTGTTGCCCTTGCAATAGATTGTTCAAGACCAAAGAATAAGTCCTGACATTTAATCTGACTTGGAAATTACCTCCCTAAGCTTTTTTTGGGAGAAAAGATGTCACCAAATCATGTAATGTAGGCACCACGCTGTATAAGATAACATTTACATAGGTCACTGAGAAATGTCTCAAGATTTTCCAGTGCATCTCTTTGTTTTTGGTTTCCCACACCTCCATCCCTTCAGAAAGTTGTGAGTTTTCACAGAAAACACCCAAACCCTGTGAACATGTGCTTGCCTTCTGAAAAAAAACAACAACAACAACAAAAAGTTCTTAAAAACCCAAATGCTTTCAGCTGAGAACTCATTTTTGCATGGTTTCCACATTTAAACTGTCTGTTTTCTTTACGGCTGCCAGCATCTCCCTTTTTTTTTTTTTTTTTTCCCTAGAAACCCAACCTAGTTTTAGTTCAAATAAAACCCATCACCACAATATACATGTAGGGAGTGAGAAACTCTTCCCTTACAGAGCCAAGCTAAAGTAAAGTAGCCAGAGAGCATTAAAAATGTTTTTTAAAAAGCATTAAAACGTATTTGCAGAATTGGCCAAAGAATTTCTTCTCTGTTGGGGACTTTAAGCTTTCAGTTTAAACCCTTTAATAACAATGTCATGATCACTGTTATTAAAAACCTGTTATTTTTATTTTAAGCTTGCTACTGAGCACTTATTACCCTATAAAGCACTTTCTAAAATCGAAAACTTTCTCAAATCTAACTAATCCTTGTCAAGGGTACATTTCCCTGTGCATTATCTATTTCCTTCCACTGCCTTCATTTCACCTCCACATTTTCTTGAGGCAGATACGTTGCACCAGGCATCCCATAGGTGAGAGGGAGCCTTTTCTCTTCTGTGTGCCTTCCAGAGGAGCCTGAGACTTGAATAATTTGTCTTCCTTTACCTCTCTACTTCTGCAAGTCTTTCATCTCACCATCCCTTCCAGCTCCAGATGTTCTTGTCTTGTTATTCCTTCTTTTTCTCCTCTGGATTTCTTTGCAGTTACCAATGAATTAAAAATACAACGGCACTGTAGATCTCCTTGGGACAGAGAGTGGCCAACACCAACCACTGTCCTGGGAAAACAAATTCATACTCCTTCTTCCACAGTAGTGGATCCCCAAAAAACACATAAACCTGGATAATAAAACACCTAGAGCTACATGCACATCACTGGATTAATTCAAACACCAATTAATGACATTGAAAATGAAAAAAAACCCCAAATCTTCAGGAGTAGCTGCACCTCTGTGCCACTGGAAACGCTTTGGGGTAGCTGGGATACCTCTGCAGTGTTGGCAGCACCAGCAAAGGCCCTTTGGAGAATTTGTGTCCTTTTGGATCAGCAGGGAGAGGCCAGGTGGTATCCCCAGGGCAGCTCAGATGTCCCCAAACACCTGTGTTTTGGCACCTGAAGGGCAGCACTCCCACTCCTGAAGGCTGTTCCTGATTAAACAGACACTGATGCCACTCCTGATAGAGCTCAGCAGATAAGGACCAGTTTTTCAACTTCAGGCTGTGAAGAGCTACTCTGAAAAGTGAAAAAAAATCTCACCAGATTTCTAAATATATCCAGCAACCTCACTTCTTCTTTGAAATTATATTTTATGAAAATCGACTGACAATCTTGTTCTAATTTTTTTGAGTTTGTTTCTAATGTGTTAAGACATTCTTGCTGTGTTTTCCAGCTTTTCTACAATTCTAAATGCTTGGAAATTCTTCTTTGTTTACTGCTGGTGTTCCAGGACATGCATTGTTTTAGGAGATGGAAGTTTAAAAAATTAAAAATTGCAAAACTTCCAATATGAAACATTCAAAAAACCCCACAAGTCTTTGCACCCCTGGAGATGTCCTGATTAAACCTGACTTTGTACAGCTCAAGACTTAGAAGAACTGGATGTGTCAGAACATGATTTTCAGGAAAGCTTGCATTTGTTAAGGAGGTTTTGTTAAAACTTTATTCCAGATTTTATTGCCTATAAGTCAAATGCAAATAAATGACTGTTGGAGTGAAAGTGGGTCTAGTAAATAATCACCTGTAATTCTGATTATTTCAGATTATTTCAATTATTATTGAGGATACTTATGGAACTGGAAAGTGAGAACAACATAAACTTTTAAGAGCATTTTAAAAAGCTGAAAGAATATTTTTTTTCAATGAATCAAAATTAAAAACAGGCTGTATGGAAACTGCCAAGGAGGCCCAGAAAACCCCCTAACTTTATAACTCCTGCCTTGCTGCCAGGACTTGTATCAAGAAATCTTTTTATCAGACAGGTGGCCCTGACAAAGAAGGGGCATTTGATGGTAATCTAATCTCTGAGTGTGTTGTCAGTTGCAGAGAAGACGAGAATTATTAAAAAAAAAAAAAAACAACAAGCCTTGCAGCAAGAAAATTAAGTAGGGACCAAAAAATCTATTTAAAACTAATCATAAACCGAACGAAATAATAAGCATAAAATGCTGTGTGAAGCTGCACTGGAAACAGTGTTTACTGTTTAAAAAATAACTTCCATTAAAAGGAATTTCTCAAATTGCCAGCATGCCTAACTCCAAGAAGTAATAAAGTTATCAAGATGGCATTGCTTTTGAGGGCAGCATTTTCAGCTTTTCTATTACAAAAACTACTTTAAATTTGGATTGTGCTGGGGAACGTGGTGGGCTGGGAAAGGAGTAGAAAAGAAAGTGGTTCTTACAACCACTGAATCACATTTCTGACCAAAATAGTTAAATCATATCTGCATGGCCTTATTCTTCATACATTTTTCACTTGCCTTCAGCATAGACAGAGCCTTAGGAGTATGGCTCTAACATCTAAAAAAGTTATTAAAGCAACTGATTTTGAAGCTCTCTTGCTCACATTTTTGCCACCTTGCTACTGCCTCCCTCAGTTATTTGACACACACTTGATGGGAAACAGTTATTAAGAGAAGAAAAATATTACACAAATTGGCTCTAGCAGACAAGCTCAACTCTGTTCCCACATAATTGTGAAAACAGGGATTTTCTGTTGGCTGGGAGCAGCCTCAGCACTGATGTATGGCTTTTCCCTCATTTTCCTTTAGCTATGCAGATATTTTGTTTCAATCAGGTACCAAATTCATCTGTTTCCAAATTCATCTGTTTCTCAAAAGCTGCAGCCTTAGGCTTCCCACATGTAACAAAAACTGTCTCTAGCTCTGACTCAGGCATATGTTCAAAGCAGAAATCTGGGAGGATGGCAGCTTGGTTAAAGTGGAAAACCTGGAAAAGCCTGGAAGCATGATTCAGTTGTCTCAATTTCCTTCTTTCCCCTGCAAGTATCATTTTTTTTTTTACAGCTGCTTTCATCCAAAATTCAGGTTCAAGTGCCCAACAGAGCCCATGGTGACCAGTGAGGCATCTCTGGTCACCCAGCCCAGCTCCCTCCTGTGCAGGAGAATGGTGGATGAAGTTTTTTTCTTATATTTAGAGTTTAATCTTAGACTTAGAGATGGGAGATGCAGGAGAACATCTGGGTCACAGCCCAGGGTGACTGCATCACTTTCCTGGGGAAGGTCCTGCTTCCTTCCCAGCTTTTAATGGGACAATGCCCAGCTTCTTGCTCAGGAACAGTGCTGGCATCTTCTGAGGAAGCAAAATCCTGTGGGATAGTGTAATTCATCCTCCACCACCTGCAAATGATTATTGTTCTTTATGAGAATATATAGTTTTGGTGTTTGTTTGGGTTTTTTTAATATTTGGTGACTTTCTGGCAGGTGCATTTGAGGGAAACACATTTTATTAGTCATTAAAGGACCTTAGTGGTGAACCTGGCAGTGTGACATTTTTGATGGAACTTGATGTTAGAGGCCTTTTCCAACCTCAATGACTCTGATTCTTTGTGATTCTTTATCCTCCTGCCTCTTGAGGTCTGTAGGATTTGATTTGGGTGGGAATCCTGACCTGCTCTGGCATTTGCAAGGGTGGCCAAGTCCCCTCACAGAGCCCTTGGAATGCTCTGCTCCTGCCCTGCTGGGAGCTGGAAATGAGGCAAGAGGATTTAGTGTGTTTATTTAGAATCAAAATGTATTTTACAGTTGAAAAAATAAATTAAATACTCAGAAGTTAAATTAATCCATAGCAAATGAGAACATAATATTGCAGTAGCAGTGTCTCAGATGAGTTCACTGGACTTTGACCCATCTGCCCCGAGCCCCTTTTGCTATTTTTCTAGAGCATGAAAATTTTTGCTATTTCTAAGAGTATTTTCCTTTTTCATGACTGTCTCATGGAAATAAAAATGGGAAAACATTGCAATTTCAGATTTTTCCTACAAGGTCTCTCATTTATAATTCTATACTTACACCAGAACCTACAAACTCTTTTCTATTCTATTTTACTCTTAGAAGAAATTATTTGAGACCCTTCTCCAGAGGCCAAAGCAGCAACAGAAGAAATGATGTTTTATAAAAATAGAGTCAAACAGAATCAAACTGGACATAACTTAAAAATATTTTCCCTCTCTTATAGTTAGTGCAAACTTGCACATATCTCTTAAGAAGATACACTTTGTTTCTAAAGCAGTGCTTCCTCTTTTAAAAAAATCACCTTGTAGCATGCTCAGAAACTTCAAGATCATTTACATTTTGTTTTACATCATTTTTAAATGCTGTAAGATGAGAAGAAAATAGTGTCTGCTGCACAGAGGTCTATGTGAGAGCCTCTGCATTTGTTCTCCTACAACAGTCACTGTAAAATGATCCCTCTGCTCATGGCTGGGAAGCTCTGAAAGCCCAATTTTCCTCCTCCCCAAGGCCTCCTGCCCTGTACATTAACTACAAAATCCAACTTGCAGTGATGTTGCTTTGTAAAAGTGCAAGGAAAGGATTTGGAGTAGGTTTTAGGTGAGTTGCTTTGCATGCCCTGCTGTAGTTTGTTGGAAGACTCTTCTCATTATCGTGAGTTTTATCACGGCTATTAATGTTTATCAGTGGGTACTTGATATAAAGATTGCTCCTGTATAATGAGCAGGATGAAAGGCCCTCACTCACTTTGGGGATCTCTTGCAAACTAATTAGCTTGATGAGAGCAGCTTGCAAACACAAAGCACTCCAAAAGCCCGGGCTCATATTTCTCAATTTGTATGAAAATGCACTCAAACCTTAGCCTTAAACGAACCCTGCTTTCATTTACACCTAAATATATACCAAGAATAACTCCTCCAGCTCCAGTGCTGCTTTGTTCAGCACTAGGGATCTTCCCAAACAGATGTAATTGGAAGGTTCAGCTTCATTTGTTACCTCAACATCAACATGCTCGTGAATCATCACTGTTAGAGCCTTAAAATTACACACAACTAGGGCTCCTTTTCCTTCTCATCCTGATCCCATACTGCTGTGATCTGATGGATTCTGATCTAAGGGAAGAGCACTTTTAGACCAGAAATGTCATGGTGGCACTGAGCCAAGGCCCCTCTGATGCAAGGCAAAATGCACAATGAACAGCTGACATTCCTTGCTCCTTGAAGTAAGTCCAAAGCAATTTAACACAAGGCTGTGAGCATAAATTATGATAAAGTAACACTGCTGATTTAAAAATCCTTGCATCAAATCAAAGCTTGTAGTCTTTCAGGAATTTTGGGTTTACAAAATAACCCAGAAAGGAAGTAATTCCTAAAGTGTTCCAGGCTCTGAGCATCCTGGTCTGCTGAAAGGTGGCCCTTGGAAGAGGGGTTGCAAAATGGATCTTTAAGGGCCCTTCCAACCCCAATCTTTCTGTGATTCTATGATTCCAGGGAAAATTTCCTTTTTGAATGGTTTTCCTTCCAGTGACATGGTTTTCTCCCTCAGGTGTTGCATCTCTCTCCTGTATCTTGAACTCCCTGTAGCAGAAACTGCACAACAACACCACAGCCAAGTAAAAGGAAAACATTTTGAAGATCAAGATGTCAATTGTGCTGTGTAGCAACAGCAGAAAAGAGGACAGGAAAAGGTCCATGATCAAAGGAATGCTGTTGATGTCAATTAGTAGGGTCATTGCCTGAACTGTGTGTGATGGCAATGACTTAAAAAATTGGTGTGTTCTTTAAAGAGTAGCAAGTTATTTGATAAAAAGTCCAGATACGACCAGTACCATGGAGCTGCTACTTAGTCCCTTTAGAGGAGGACAAGAACATGGCTTTTGTACAGCAGTACAAACCCTTATTCCTTATGTAGGAGCCCAGGAATTTAATGGCAGCAGGAGAGGCAGGGGTTGATGCAGCTGAAAGGGTAGCTCCATGGCTGGCAAGGGGAGAATCTGTGGGAGCAGCACAGGAAGGAACAGCTGAGAAAGCTTCCTGGCATTCAGTGGGAGCTTCAACAGATCAGGGAGTGAAGGGGAAGGCAGTGAAGGAAGGGCTTGAGCAGCCAGGTTTGCCAGGAAGACTGAGCAGCAAGAGATGATTTTGGCAAAAAAGTGCTTGTGCACTCATGCATTCAAGAGGAAGGAGAGCTGTGATGGGGAGAGATGAGGGAAGAGAGAGAAAAGCTGTTTAGCCAGTGGAACAAGGTCTTGGAAATAGTTTGAAAGTAGAGTTGGATGGATGGGCTGACGGAGAAAGCAGCCACAGATTTTTTTCTAATTCAGTAGGATGGAAGGGCAGTAATAGTTCTAACAGTGATAAAGAGGTAGAAACACAAAGTGGGATAGAACCTTGGCGATGATATATCCAGGATAAACTATTCAGGAGTAACTATCAGGAATACAATGATAGGAAACAGTGAAGGGAGGCAGTTAAAAAAAAAAAATAAGGTTTGTCTTTTCTGCTGTCCATGTTTGCTTCAATTCCAAGTGGATAAGCCAGGAATCTGTTTGTCCATATTAGATCACAAAATCAAAAAGTTCTCCCTCTTTAACCTCAGAAAGAGGGAGAAAGACAGGATGAACAGCTTTGTGACAAAGGTACTTTTGCTGTTGCCCTTGAATCAAGAGGATTATTGTACCTGTCCAGTGTATCCTGCACTGCACATTTTCACTTTGTTTTGTTCAGCTAACAGGATTTCATTAATTTTCACATTTTCATGCTTCAGATCTGTAAGGTACACACCATGCTCCAGCATAAGAATTTCCTTCTAACCATCAACCAAGAGCACATGTGGCACTTCACACAGCATGTGTCGAAGCAAGTCAGAACTCGTTCCCATTAAAGGCTGGGCAGATACTGTTTTCTTTAGGCACTCAATTAAAGGCAGGTGTCTGGCCCCTCATCAATTCTAGGTGGTCTTTTCCTCTTGGGTTGTTTTCCTTTTCTTGGTGGTGACTCAAGTGCTTTCTTCACTTTTGAAATCTGTTAAACTCCCCACGATCATTTCATATTCTCTCCGGTTACATGTGCAAAAGTTTCCAAGGAACAGGCAGGACTTGGTAAGTCATTTTTCTTTCTTCTTCTGCTAGGTATAGTTTTATTCCAAATTCCTAGTGGTGGTTAGTGATCTCAAAAGAAATGGAATTACAGAAGCAGGAGTGTGGATGGCAGGACAGGCCATTTTCCATTGATGAGTTCAGAGGACACTGAATTACATCTGCTGCTGAAAGACCCCAGAAATGGGACAGTAATGAGGACTCCTGCTTTGTTTGTCCTCTAATTTTGGTACTTGAAATTTAACTCCTCTCTCTGTCTCTTCCTCTCCACAGAAAAGCTGAGAAGGCACCACGTGTTCAGATTTAGCTGCTTTTAGATGTAATTGCATGAAATTCACATTGACTCTGGGATCTCTGCCAGGGTACATGCTGACAGAAGACAGCACAGACCTTGGGCTGATAATGAACCTCTCTTCAGTCATCAATATTTTACATTAAATAATCATAGAGTGAGGTTGAGAACTGCAGAGGGTAAAGGGACATAGAGGGAAAAGATCAAATATGCTCATGAGACTATATGAGTAGGATCATTTGGTGTGAGGAAAAATTAATTTTAAATGGATTTTTTACGTGTACCAGTGTACTGGAGATAAACTGCCATCCTTGGGAATACACTGCTCTTCAAGAAACAACCACCTGCTTGTGGTGGAGCCACATCACCCTGGAATAAAAAGCACAAACACTTGCTCCAGAAAGTGTTTTAAGCAGTGGTGCAGAAGGAAGCTGTGCCCAGTCTTTGTGCAGCTGTGCTTTGCAGGAAGTGGAGGATGGAGCATGAGCGGTGTGCCAAGATTACGGGCACTTCGTGCTCTGGAAATGCAGAGCTCATTCCTCCAAAGCTTCCTTGGAGCACAAAGGGAGCGAGCAGAGGGTGGGAGGCAGAGGGACAAGGGTCTGGCCGTGTGTCAGGGGGTTCCAGATGGCCTGGGAGTCCTGGTTTAGGGCAAATTTGGGAGAAAACCTCTAAAGGCATTCCTTTAGAAAGCAGATTTTAGCGGCCTCTCTCCCAAGTGGTTTGGGAAGAGATTTCCTTGGAGAAAAGTGGAAAAACCTGTTTATTTAACAGGCAAAGCATTCACCAGCACAAAAATTCAACAATATTAAACAGTTAAAACATCTTGCTGCTCTACAAGAGATGACAAACTCAGCAAGTCCCCTTGGTGGGCTGTTACACAGTCTGTTATCAGTCCCTCCTGCACTGGAAAATGCCACAGATGGAAAATGTCCTTGGCCCTGGTGGGCCACAGGTGCGAGCTGCCAGTGCTCTTCTGGGTGTTCAGTCCAGAGAGGCTTGAACAGTTCCAAGAAAAAGAAAAGCCACAGTCCAGGGACCTTCTCTGCCTCAGCTAGCTAAAACTAACTAGAAGCAAAGGAGTCTGTCCTGCTGTCTGTCCATGCTGGAGAAAACACAGGAATGTGGGGGAGCAAGTGCAGATTCTGATAACAAACTCTGAGCTTCTTCTTTCCCCTCTTTGCTCTCAGAACCAGCCTGAAAGGTGCAAAACTCATTTGTGGGCTAAAGAGACAAATGGGGACACAATTCAGCATGATAAAGTCACCCCAGGACACTGGGGCATGCTGAGAGCAGGCTGTCTTACACCCAGAAGTGCAGGACAGACAGACGGCTGCTGCGTGTGCCCAGCGTGCAGGCACACAGCAGAGCTGTCATGCATGTGCAGGCCATCTGTGAGGAGGATGCTCCGCAGTCCCTCCTGAGCTGGGTGAGGAAGGGCTCTGCCCCTCTGAATTCCAGGCTGACAGCATTTCAAGGGTTTTTCCAGGGAAAACTGTGGTATGTCACTGTCATATTTTCTGAAAAATTCCTTCACCAGGATTTCTTCTCCTGGGAAGCTGAGAAGCCTCAGAGAAAAATGAAAACAGTAATTAGCTGATTGCTTCTCCTATGTTTTGCTGCTTTGGAATGTGGACTGGAGATTGTTTATCCAACAGGTTAGATTGGTTTCACGTGAATTGTTTTAACTTAATGACCAATCACCGTTCAGCTGTGTCGGACTCTGGAAGGAGTCACGAGTTTTCATTATCATTCTTGTTAAGCCTTCTGTAAGTATCCTTTCTCTATTATTAAATATGGTTTTAGTATAGCATCATATCATATCATATCATATCATATCATATCATATCATATCATATCATATCATATCATAATAAATTAGCCTTCTAAGAACATGGAGTCAGATTTTCAATTCCTCCCTTTGTTCTGGGGACCCAGCAAATACCACAGTGGCACACAGCTGTGGGAGGAGATGGGTGTTAAATTGTGCCCACAAAACACCTGTGCTCTGAAAAGTGGGCAATTGCACCTGCCAACAGCTCATTTAGAGAAACTAAAGGAGCCATTCCTTGTCTCATTTTTTATATAATGCCAGCTGCTGGCAGGGAAATATTCACATTTCTTGGTCTCCCACCATTACATGGCACTGTTGGAGTGTAAGGAAAGCACAGCCAGTGGTCTACCTGGGATTTAACCTGTACCTACTTTGGATGCTCCAGAACTGAGTTTAGTGAGATATTCCAGAATTAAAGAAAAATGGGTTGGAAGTGGCTTCTGCAGACTCTGTATTCCAAATAACTCCAAGCTAATTACAGACTTAACAGGGTCTTGTCCAGCTGAATTTTAAAAATCTCTGAGGGTGGAGAGACTTCACAGCCTCCCTGGGCACCTGTGCCAGTGCTTGGCCACTTTCAGAATGAAGAAGTCTAATACTCCTTTAAACAGGAAAGGAAGAACTTTAAATCCCTTTTGTACCCTGCTAGTTTTTCTCCAGTTAAAATCTTGTACTCTATTTGTTCATTCTTTCACCATCAGGGAATGGAAGTTGCATTTAGCATTTCATACACAGGCCCATTTCTTCACCATATCAGAATAAGATTATTATCAGGAAATATGATGAGAGAATTATGCCTAAATATTAGAACAAAAGACAGGTTTTAAACTTTCAAGCAGTTACTTTCTATTGAGGGGGGAATAATATTTGTATAATCTGAGCAAAACACTGCACTGCCTTCTTTTTTTTTTTGTATAGAATTTCACAGATGTATCCTTATTCTCACTTTTTAGATTGGATTTATAGACAGAGAAATGGGGCATTCCTTTACATAGGATTTTTCCTACTTCACAGGGACTTGATGAGTGTAAATGTAAGAATTTTTCTGTCCATAGCTCAGAGAAAAACATGCCTTAAAAAAGAATATGTGCATTTTTTACTAGTATTCTACCATTCCAGAATCCAGTTGGGAAAATTTTGGAAGGGACAAAACACCACTGAAATACACTGGAATTTATACCACTATTGATCTCTTTGAAAAATATTTTTTCTTTTCCTCACAATTCTTTGCTACCTCTAATTCAAATCAGCCCCCTCAGCTGCGTTTTAGGTTTCATGAAATGAGAATGCTGCATCATGATTCAGAGCCATGACACAAAGGTCTTGTCCTCTTGTTCCATCTGTTCCATGTGATCTTAACCTGACATCAGAAAAGATGGAAATGATGCCACATGAAACAAAGTTTTATCCTTTTAAACAACTGCAAAAAAATGCCTTGCAGCTTGAGTGAACACTTTTTTTTCATCCCAAAAGTGACTTTTTTTCATGTGGCCTTTCATTAATAATCTTTGTAACACAGGTGTGATGCCCACAATGAGAGATGACATCCCTCAGGGTACTGGGAATGTTGGAAGTAGGAGCTGAAGCAGGAATCAGGTAAACAGAGACTATTTACACCCTGCTGGAGACAAATCATAAGGCTGTAATGGACAGCTATAGACAGGCTATGACATAGTGACTAATGAAAAGAAATAGGAAAAAGTAATTGGAAAATTTTCTTACTTATTCCTTCTATGAAAAATAAGTAGGAAAAACACCCTGCTAACTGGGAAAAAATGCAAATCTGAGAGGCGTCTGATATCCTTCCTGTTATGTTGAAAGAAATGGGGAACTGGAAGCAAGTGAGAGGGGAAGAAAGAAACCCAAAGCAAATAAGCAGCTTGTTTACAAGGAAGATCCCAGCAGCTGGATGAGCAGCAGGAATGGAATGGGATGGGATGGTCTGGCCCAAGCCCACACTCCCCACAGGCACAGCCTCCTCGAGGGAGTGACAGCATCCCCAGCCAGTGCCCTCTCAGCCAAAAATAGAATTTCACTCCTCCCGGGGCTGGGGAGCAACGCTGAGCACGGGGCTGGGCAGCTCTCAGGCTGAATTAACTCTGCTGGGGCTTTCCTTCTCTGCTTTCCCTTTTGTCTCCAGGTTTCCTGCTCCTGGTCATGCAGTTAGGTCCTTCCCATAGCATCCTGAGCTTGCTGGTTCCTAAATCACCTGGGATGCATCCTGATGTCCTTTTCCCGGTGCCCCTGGCTGGGACCACACCTGCTGGAGGTGCTGTTGGAACAGCCTCGGGAGCAGCCTGCAAATCTCTCAGGCACTTCATGTGCTCCAGAGAAGTGTTTTGGGGTGATTTCCTTTGCTCCCTCTGAATCCATTTCCCCTTGATTTTTCCTCTCTGTGCCTCTTTTTTCCTTTTCCCTTCCCAGTATGCCCTTGCTTGATCCATCTCACTGTAGTGCTGCTGCCATGTATTTTCCTCTCTTCCCTTGTTGTATTCCTTCCCACTTCCTCCTGTTATGTCCCTTTTTCTTTATTCATTCACTTTTCAGTTCTTCTCACCTTCTCAGTTATCTTCTCAGTTATCCTCACCTCATTCCTGGCAGGTGGGGCTTCTTTTATTTTCCCTAAGTTGTTCCATTAATTTTCAAACTCTCTTTTCAAGGCTATACACACACAGAGCAAACCTTTTACATGCTACATAAAGAGCCAGAGGACATAAAACAGCTGAATTTGCTCTTCCTGAGAAAACGCCATGTCGTATCAGTCCTGTGATAACACAATGGCATGGAAATGAAGGACATTTGGGCACAGAGACCTCCATCACTGCACTCCCATCTCCCTCCCATCTCCACTGTCCTCTCCTGCTGGCTGCGGTGGGGTGCTGAGGTGGTTAAAGCACAAAAACTCTGACTTTGGCTCCCAGAACAAGGGGGCACCAGGGCAGTTCAGTGCTCAGATACTCAGCAGCTGAGTCAGAGAGGCAAAAGTTCAAAGAAGGGCAGCATCTACAATCAGAAACATGTTTTGGGCCTGAGGACTAGAGGAGTTAAAAATAGGGACATGTGGGCTTAATTACAGAACAAAGGGGAAAGGGGCTAGAAAAAGGAACAATTTTGGGAAATTAGGAACAGTTGATCAACCAGAGTATTGCAAACAACCTCAGACACTGCTCCTGCCTTCCCTACCAAAGAGATCCAAATCATGTAACGGATGATCAGTACTCTGCATGGGCATAAAATGCAGGGGGGCAAAAAACTTGAGATGTGCAGCTGACAAGATGATTCCTCCATGGTAAAAATAAGGGTTAACACTGTCCTGACAGAAACTCTGCAGGCACAAAAGTAAAAAACCCCACAAAATACAAAACCTGCCTGATCTCTCTTTGACCAGGCTAACTCATACCCTCTTTCTCAGACCCTCAAACCTTGCTCCCCTGAAAATTGAGTGGATTCTCCTCTTCAATTTTCTCTTTTAATTTTTAAATGAAATATATATCTGAGCAATATTAAGGCTCTGAAGACATTAAATTTCAACTGTATTGGCTTTTTGAATATTGCATTTCATTGGGTACGTATACAATTGTTTCTAGACATTCATACTCTAATCAGGGCAATAATAGGTTGGTGGCAGTTGTGCTACAATTTGCAAATGGTCTAATCGGGGTACACTGCAGCCAAAATTCATTTTGACTTGGGCTTAAACACTGCATTAGCCCTCAGATGTCTTGACCCAGTTCTGTTTGCCTGTTTTGCACAGGCTCTGTGCTTGTACAGATGGTAGGAGATTGTCTCAGCTCTGAGGCAAAGAAGAAACCTACCACAGCAGAGTAGTGGCCAAAGCAAGCATGGAAATGACTGGATCAGTGTCTTTGACTGCTGCTTTTCTTTCTTCGTGCTCTGATTCCAGCAGGGATGTTTAAACATGCCTGGCTCTGTGCACTGTCCAGGGTGAAATCCAGCTGGACTTGGATTTCACATTTGCCAGCAGCACTTGGGAGTAAGTGCAGTGGCTTCCTGGCTGGGGCTTATTTTGCAGTGTTGAAACACCATTTTCAAACATTATCTTTTTGTTCCAGCATTTATAGTTCAAGCTTCTGTAATACTGGACATAGATTAAGATGAAGATTTTATGCAGAACTGTTTATTTCCATTAAAATCTGCCCAACACAAGCCAGAGAAATGCCATGGTAAATTCAGAGGCTTCATACAGCCCAGGGAGCCTTTATGGCAGAGATCTCACTGTCATGAAACTGATAAAGAAGCAATAAAAAATGTGGCTGAACTGTTGTGGTGATTGATTGTGGCGATTACACAGAAAAAAAGGAACTGATTTTCCCTCCCAGCCCTTTTGATTAAAGTAAGAACTTTCCTATCAGAACACAAAGAAATATCAGCCAACCTTGAGGACTTGCAGTCCTGAACAAACCCTGTCCCATACAGAGTAAGAACCTACACTTATTACCCAACCATGCAACAGCTTGTTGTGGGTTTTGTCAGAATTGTTCTTGGACACAGAGATTTCTCATCCAGTACTGGTAAATTACAGTCATTTTATCACTGAAACCCGTTTGCTTTTGTGCTTTGAGCTGCTCAGATATGGCAGAGATCAGTACTTTGAAGGAATCTGAGGATATTTGTTTTGGATCATGTTTTCTTGGAAGACAGTAAAGAAAAAAACCCTTTTTATTTTTTTTTAAATAGCTCTCTGACTCAGCAGCCACAGAAATTAGAAGAGCCACTGACATCTATTGCAGAAACCTGCAATGGTGATTTTTTTTTTTAATCTACCTGAATTTTATATTATCATTGTCATCTGTATGTTATTCCTGACATGTAGAATGGGTGGAAGACAAAGAAAAAAAAAATCTGTGTTTGAACTAACAGAATAATGATCATCTTTCCTCTAAATAATATTTGCTCCAAAAACCAAACAAGGACATGAGAAAACATTCTTTTGGGCCCAAAGAGTCTCCATGGGCAATCTGATTTCCTTTTGCATCCATCTGTATCTTGGATGCCACCAAAGCCTATAGGAAAATGACCCATTCTCCCAACATGCATCTATGGAGAACTCTAGGATCTCTATGCTGCAGGAATTATTTCTGGTCACCAAAATAAAAAGGGAGAACAATTTTAGCATATAAATTGTCTCCTGTGGACATTAGAGAATGGTAGGGAGCAGCTTGAAAATGGTATTTTCTAATTTCCAAAGGAATATTTGAAATAAACTTTCCTCTTTCTCCCCTGAGGTATTACTGAAATGACAATTTCTTTCCCTTTACAAGCAAAGAATGTTTCCAAAAATATTTTCTTGCTTAACCCCAACATACTGCTAAGACATAAAGTTATAAATGTTAATTTTCTGCAACTCCCAGAGTTTTATTTCTCTTTCTTTTATGTAGGCCTGCTTTGCAAAGCTTGATCTCCAATGCCTAAATGTGGAAATGCTGATAATTTACTGGAACCAGCATTTGGGGAACTTGTATATCTGGAGAGCTGGTTTGAATAGAAATTGTAAAAATGCACTAAGGAGAAAAATTGACTGCCAAAATTAGACTGGCACACTTCAGGATTTTAAAGGCCAGGCTTACTGCAGAATGGCCTGATTAGCTCTGTCTAAATTCATTACTGGAGAACAGTTAATGTTGGTGATCTTCAAAACTCTGAAAGATGAAACGTGCAGCAAACATTTGAATGCACAGACCTCAGCTTTAGGGTATTCTTTTGGAATACAGAGTGTATTAAGTGTTGTAAAGCACTGGACATGTTCAGACAATGCTCTGCTAGGAGGGTGGCTGAATATTCTCTTCAGTTTGACCTCAGGGCTCTGTTCTTAGTTGAAGCTTTTCTCTTCCCCGAGAAGTTGCGGTGCTCAACTTTGCTTCAGTGGGAACATATTTAGTAGCAAGCTGGGAGTTTTCCTTCCTTGTTCCTCCAACAGATTTTGGAATTTCAGTTCAGTCCCTTATAACAAGGTTTCCAAGTACCACAAGAAGGTTTGATGTCCAGGCACTTCAGCCAAAATGCTGTTTCTGTTACTGCTTTGGAGTGTTGAATGGGAACTGATGGTGAGGAAAGGCAAAGCTCAAGATCTCAGCCTGAATCCAGCAATTCACAGAGTTGTAGGAGGCTGAGGCCTTCTGCTTCCTCAGATATTATTTACAGGAGCAGGGAGTGAGAGGACAGAGAGGGGAATGGCTTAAATGTCTTGACAGAAGACAAGTTTAAATGGGATGTTGGGAAGGAATTGTTCCCTGTGAGGGGGGTGAGGCCCCGGCACAGGATCAGAGAAGGTGTGGCTGTCCCTGGAAGTGTCCAAGGCCAGGTTGGACAGAGCTTGGAGCACCCTGGGATAGTGGAAGGTGTCCCTGCCCATGGCAGGGGGTGGCACTGGATCGTCTTGAAGGTCCCTTCCAGCCCAAGCCCATCTGGGATTCTCCATCTGCCCCTCACCTCCATCTGAAAACCCCTGCCAACAATGGATATCTGATTGTGCCCTTCAGGTGCGCTGCTTCAAGCAAGGAGAGATTTGCGTCTGCTAAAAGCCAGTTGATCCAGTTTTTACCCAAATTCTCCATTTGGCCTTTAATCACAAGATTTCATGCACAAATCTGCTCACAGGATAAAATCCAGAACATCCAGTTTCAACTTTCCCTCGTCCAGCGTGTGGATCCATCCGTGCCTCTGCCAGAAAAGAAACCCCTTTGTGAAAGAGGGCAGTAATAGAAATTCCATGCTCACACGTGCTAGGGTTTCATTTCTGTGACATCATTTATCAGTGTGACCTTGCCAAAGGGAAGAAGTTCAAGTTGGAGGATTCAAAAGCAGCATCTAGGATGAAATGGGTTAGAAAGGCCTCAGGTTTCAAAAGGAGATGCCAGACATGGGCCTTGAGTCTACTCACTTGAGTTCATTCCTGGAGATTTGCATTTGTAACCAAAACTTTCTTCATTTCAACCTTGAAAAGCACTTAGAAAATGAAAACACATTCCAGACAGTAAAAAAGGCTGTGTTAAAAAAGCTCATATTATTTTTTGGAAAGACATGAAGAGAATTTAGGGGGATTTCATGCAGATTCTCTAGTGAAAAGGCATGCCAGATAAAAAGCTTAATCACATTAACTCTCTGGAAGACAAAAGGACTGGCACACTTTGTGTATGTCAACTTAGAGAAATCATAAAACTCCTTAGAAGGGTTCTTGTAACTTAATACACTAAGCAGCCTCTTTTTAGTTCCTGGGAGACACTTTCTAATACTAATTTTCTTTTTTCACCTTGCTATGTATAACAAAAGCTGGACAAATGTCAGTGACTCAAACACACAAACACAGGTGACTAATCTAGCTAAGCCTTGGAAATAACTGTGTGAATAAAATAGAAACCAGTTGAGCTAATCCAGGAATGAAGAGAAGATCTCCAACCAGCAGAGATGAATTCTATTCCTGCTCCAAGCACTGAATGAATGAAAGGCAGAAAAGAAAATGGGCATGTGAGGGTCTCCTTTTCCCTTCTGTTCTGAGCTGGTGTTACATTTCTCTCTGAGTGTGTCCCTTATGGTTTTGTGCCCTTTTGTGCCCTCTCAGACAGTTTGTTCATGCACATGTGACAGCAGGAAGAACAAGTGAGCAGAGCAGAGGGTGGAAAGCAAAGCTGGTCAGAGAATAGCAGATGGCACACTTCTGCTCAGGGCTGCTGTCCCTAAAAGGCTCATTTAGACACCAACCCAGAAACAAAGAATCCCGTAGGATTTTCTGCTGATTGTCTCTAGAAATGATCAAAAATGTTGTTTTCTACTTTAAAGAGACTCTGTTAGAAAATGGAACATTGTGAAACCAGCCAACTCTAAGATTCAGTAGAGATGGGAAAGGGTCAGATTACTCCATCCAGACATGTAAAATTGTCACCATTTGGTGAACTTCTCTTACAAAACAATTGTTTTCCTAGATCACAGCAAATCTTCCTGTGAAGCTCTTTCTTTTATTCTGACTAATGTAGGAAGGACCATGATCATGGGTGTGGAGGGTTCCTTCTCTCCAGGACTCACTTTCAGCCTCTGGCAATTTGTAGCCGATGTTCTTGTACTTAAAGACCTTCAGTAAGCTCGTTATTCCAGGACTTCACCCAGCTGCTTTCTCAATCCATAAAAACTCTCAGCATCCACAAAGAATTCCCCAGGGCAACCAGGAAATACATGAAGAAATGTAACATTTTTCCTTTCTTTTTGCTGTGTTTTTTTTTTTTTTTCCCCTGTTTCTGTTTGAGTCTTCCACCAGTTGGTTTGGGTCAGTTTTCCTACAACAGGTGCCTAAACCTGAGCAAGTAGAATTTTCCTCAGGAGGCCCTCAAAAGGCAGCTCTGGGTCTTTCTAAAAGTAAGGTCCTCTTTGCACTTAAGGCAGTGGGGGATTTCTAGTAATAATAGGATTAGCTAATTTCTAATAATTAATAGGATTAGGGAGCAGTAACAGAACCCACAAGCAGAGATATTTGGGTCAAGACTTCAGAAAGGTGCACTTTTCTACTGGCAGTTTGATTTGAGGAGCACAGAGCAGTCATGTCTATTCTTTACCTCTCTTTTTTGTACTTCTGTGAGTTTTTGGCAACTCCTCTGGGTTTGGATTCCACACAGACAAAAGGAGCCTTTTCCATACTGATGAAAACATAGAAGGGAAAATTGGTATAGTTCTTCTGATGGGAAAATGAAGATCAAGAATGCTGTTAAATTATAATATAGGCCTAGGAGAAAACAGAGGATGATGGAAAATACTGACAGTCTAGCTGGCTTTTAATGAAGGATAACATTTTCCATTACAGGAAACATAAAGCACTGGAAAACATTTAGAAGAGCTATCATTTAAAGTTTTGGGTTTTAGTGGGAAATATCCCTGCTCTAATTGTATTCATGATACAGTCTCATAAATATGGGAACATAAGTTGCCTTTAAAGTTTTGGCCTTTCTTCAGCATATATTTTTAAAAATCCTTTTATATTGTATTAACTTTTTGTTTGCTTTGAAGAGAAAAAACATGCTCCTCTCTGTTTCCATTCCCCTCCCAGTTTTCTTCTTTCAATGAGATATTTGACTCAAATATCTGACTTCATGTTACCATCCTAAATTTTTATGTTCTCTCTGTTCTTGTTCCTGGCAACATTAGAGCCTGTCTTCTGCCTTTGTAGAGCTAAATGGCTTTCTTAAAACCCAAATTCTCAAATCAACACCTAAACTGCTGCTTCTGTCACCTCTTGAGCATAAATTCTTTCTCATTTTTATCACCTTAGTTTTAATCAATTCTTTTCTGATTGCCCAATTTAATTTAGGCTGTTCTTCTCCTGTGTCCCTTCATGGATGAAAATTAAAGTAACAAAATCCCATTGAGCAGTTTATCAATAAATCTGCTTAACAAAGAAATGTCCTTTACAGAAAATGAAAATGGTTTGCATTTGTCCAAAGTGGATAAAGACAGTTCAGATACTCTGACCTAATTCCAATTCAGCTACCAAATGTAGGTGTCTTTTGTGAGTATACACCTTGCTAAATAAGTTTCTTTGTGGTGAAATTAAGCTCTTCTGATTAAAGGGGATAATTTGTGTACCACTGAAAATGAATTTTGAGCTATATATTAAGCTTATATATCAGCTTACAGCACTAAGAAGTTAAAATTCCTTTGTTTACTGTCAAAGTCATGATAAGAGGAAGATAAGTAAAGATAAATAACACAGACCACCAAAACAACTTAGTTTTCTGTGATTGTTGAAATTTGATTTACCAACCTTTTGCAAAAGTTGATCTTTAATTCCTCTTGAGAAGGTGTAATTTACATCTATGTTATTTAAATCAAATTATTACCACCAAAACAGGTGAAGGTTCATTGAATGTGGATGTGTTCACAAAACACACTGTGTATTTTTGTCATAAAAATAAGGTGGTTTAGGTTGTTGGTTTTGTTTTGTTGTTGTTGTTGTAGTTTGTTGTGTGTGTGTGGTTTTTTTTTTTTTGTTGGTTTTTTTTTTTTGGCTTCCTGAAAGCTCTGGCTCTTCCAGATTTTACCAGCTCTATCCAGTGGTATCTGAGATTCTGGATGACTTAGGTTCTTGTTTGTTTGGGGTTTTTTTCCTAGAATTTCATAGCTTGGGGAATATTTACCATCTCACTGCAACATTTAGAGTTATTTACACAGCTCAGCAGACAACTGTGCAAAGATCCTGGAGCTGGTGGGAAGCTGAGCCAGGAATGCCATGGGATCCAGCAGAAAGTCCAGCCCTGTGAGGCTGGGGGCAGACTGACCACTATTAAGTGGCAATTTGCCAGGGGCTGGCTCTGGAGCCTTCACAATAGCAATGATTATATTTCATTAGGCCTTTTGATCATGGAGAAATTGCATTGTCCCAGCGCACCAGGGATGTACAAGCCCCAGCTCAGAAGCTGTGCTGTAAATTCGATTTATTACAGGCAAACTCCAAAGCTTCCACACAAAATCCATGGATATGGCCTCTATAGCTGGCCCTCCTCTCCCACCCACCCACCCCAGCTCAAACATGACAAACACATGGCTCTGTTGCCCCATATCTTGTCACAATTATTATGTCTTTTAAAAGATAAAACTTACATAACCGACATGGGCTCAGTAGAACCAAAAGTTCATTCTTGGCAGAGAAGAATTACCTGTAGGTGTTTCACAAGATGAAAAATAAACTTTCAATTGCCTGTCAGATTCAAAGGTATTTCAGATAAGACTTCAATTTTCCTGAAATTTGCTCACTAAAAATTGAGGAATGTTGTCATCCCACTTTGAGCGCAGTTAAATCCTGATAAAAAGTCATTGCTGAAAACTGAGCCATTACTATATTTGGTTTGTAAGGTGGGTAGAATTTCCACAAACATGAGGTTTAAAAATCCATTTAAAATGAGAAATGAATTTTCAAATTGACAAAATCAAGTACTGTAGAAAGTTCTTGCTTCTTTTTCTTACAAGTCACTAAAGTGCACAAGTATTTCAAACAGCTTGACATCTGTATTACATAAGCAGAAAGCAATTCAGCTGCTTGGAGAATATAAAAAACAACTTTGACCTTACACTGGAGTCATGCTTCAAAAGACTGATTATTCATACAACGAAAATTGCTCAAAAACAACTGCTTGGAAATATTCTCAGAAAGAAAATAGATTGATTGTTCCTAGGCAATAATACAATTATGGTATAACAAACTGCATTTTTCTTCAATTTTATTCCTAAGGCTTTTTCTTTTTTCACAATAAGTGCTTCATTTGATAGTATTTGAAATATTTTATCTTTCAAAATGTTTCCCTTGTTTGCCCAGTGTATTTTTTAGCTTGCTTGAATGTAACTCTTCAAGAAGTTTGAGAGCTGCTGCTAATGGGAGAATTTCAGGCCATATTGCCCCTCATTAATTCTGACCCCATTATGGCCATATCACTGTAGAGTTACAGATGTCTTGTGTTGGCAGAAGATACTGTAAAAGTGTCCATTACTATAAAAGTAAATTGTGATTCAGTAAATTTTCAATGTGTCCTTGATATAATACCAAATTACATAAATTCTGGATTTATTTTAGGGTAGTATTTCTTTTCAGGTAATGTTTTCTCTCTAGAGGAGGAGGTACAGCCACCTGGCTGAGGGGCTGAATGGAAGTTCAGGAAATCTGGGTTCAATTCCCATCTCTGCTCCCAGCTGCCCCCAGCATGCTGGGTGGAGAACTCAGGCCCTAGTCCTGAAATCTCTTATGCAGATCCTCTTCTGTGAGCAGCTCAGGATTTCACCAGCTCAGATCAAAACGTGGCTAAATGTTAAAGGTTGAGGCCATTTCTCCTCAGCTTCCCTCTGAAACCTGTGCATTTCAGTTCTTTCCACCCACGTCCCTCCTGCCCCTGGAGTTTGTTAAACACGTGGGCTTCTCTAAGAAGAAGACTGGGCTTCTCTATCCAGGCAAACTGAGGTGTCTGAGCCTTGCCAGTGCCCCTAGAGCAGCACATCTCCCACACTGTGTTTGGTTCTGACAGCACATTAAAATAAACTGGGCTCCAGAACCTCCAGAAGAATCATCAAGTTTGGAAAACACCCCAAAGGTCATCGAGTGCAACCACTAACCCAGCACTAACCCGCATTCCTTAGCACCACATCTACAGGTTTTTAGAACACTTCCTGGGATGGTGATTCCACAACTCCCCTGGACAGCTCCTTCCAGTGCTTGACAATCTTTTCTGTGAGGGATTTTGTCATAATCTCCACTCTAAACCTGCCCTGGCCCAGCCTGAGGCCATTCCCTCTCCTCCTGTCCCTGTTCCCCGGAGCAGAGCCTGACCCACCCCAGCTGTCCCCTCCTGGCAGGGAGTTGTGCAGAGCCACAAGGTCCCCCCTGAGCCTCCTTTTCTCCAGGCTGAGCCCCTTCCCAGCTCCCTCAGCCTCTCCTGAGGCTCCAGATTCTTCCCCATCTCTGTTCCCTGCCCTGGACATGCTCCAGCCCCTCCAGGTCTCTCCTGGAGTGAGGGCCCAGGGCTGGACACAGGATTTGTACAATCAGTTCCCTCACAGCAACTAATTCAGTCCATAAGCAAATCTTGTCACTTGGGTTACAGGATCTGGTTCATACCCAAATACTGGAGCTCAGTTTTCCTTCAAATCCCCCTTTACAGTAGTCCAAATTCTCTCCCAGCAGTATTATTTTTACATAGGTTATTGAAGAAGTAGAACTAAAAAGTTGCTGTGTACTCCACCTGAGAAGTTTCTGGAGAAAACCACAGAGTTTTCTTCAAGTTTTCTCTACTTCACCTCAGTGAAACCATTTCAGACAAGGATTTCCCCTCAGTGATCTGGTCACAGAGCTCTAGACAATAACATGACATGGCATTAAACCAATTTTAAAAGATAATAATTTCTTTAGTGCTTCTGATGTGTATCCTGATTTTATCATGACAAAATCACAGTTCAATGGGCTGCTTCTAGTCAAGCTGGAGCTATTCTTTTTTTCCCACCTTACATTTTTCAAATAGTTCCTAAACCAAGGGAAGGAATTTCACACCACCAATCAAAATAAGCCACTCAGCAGAAAAGTTTCAATTTCCAGCTCTTAATAAATCACACAGATTTAAATCAGATTCACAAATTCCACAGAAGTTATGCATTTATGTTCTCAATTTCCATAACAGAAGTTGCAACTCTATAGGAAAATCTGAACTCTCTAATAGTTACCTGCTGAACTTAATTGTGGGCAGAACTGATTTGTTTATGTCTGCTGGCCCCTCACTGAAGAAATGTTAACCACAGTACAAAATTAACATAAACTTCAGCTCATTCACTTTTGAGCTAAATAAGCAAAACAAACAATTTCCTTGTTTAAATTCAACACTGATTTCTATTTATTACACAGCATATCTTGGTGCTAACAGAGGCCAAGCAAGGACCAAAAAAAAGATCAGATACATTAGATTTACAGCAGAAGTGTGGGACTGTGAATCTCCTTGAAAACTTCCCTCCACCAAGACACTGCAGAGTCTGTGAGATGTGTGGCATGACCCCATCCTGCGCCAGTGATCATCAGCCCATTTTCCAATTTTGGTGCATTTTCTGCATTTTGGGGAACACTGCTGCCATCCCTGCAGGCTGACACTACTGGGGCCTTGTCCCCAGAGCCAAAAGGAAGCTGCTCCAAGAGTTTTTGGGTTTTTTTTGTTTTTTTGCCAGGGATGCTGCAAGCGGAGCCCCACCCTTCCCCTGTGCTGAGGAGTGTGATAGATTCATTCCACAGCTGAGGGTTCCCAGGTCACAGCAGAATGTGCTGCAGTCATGTCCCCAAACTGGCTTCCTGTCAGAATTTCAAATAAAGCACTGCACTTTTTCTCCTCAACTTGGCCAGAAGGGACTTTTTCATTTCAAAACATTTAGAAAACATAAGTGTGTGTAGAAACACTGGGAAAAAATATAACATCTGTGACCTGATACCTGCGTGTCAGGAGTGATTGGTGACACTGAGGGGGCATGAACACATGTAGCAAATAATTCAGCTTCTCCCTGATCACGAGCATCACATTTGCTTTTTCTTCTGTTGATTACAAATGCTGCGTGATTGCTTTTAATCCAAAAGTAATAAATTTGTCCTGAGTGCTTAATCTCATCTGTAAATGGAGCTCTTTGGTTTCATCAGCCCCCGATTTATTGCATTTTTGAGATAAAACAGCCAATGTTTGATACTGTTTGGTTTTAGTGTGCTGCATCTTTTTCAATTTCTACTTTTACAATGTTTCTCTTTACTTAAACTCCTTCTGCAGATAAATTAAAACCAGGAAGATTTTTAGAGTTCCAAATCTATTTTTTGCTTTCAATTTTTTTCTTTCGCCCTGCCCCCCAGGTTTTCCACTTGAGGTGCATACACAGTATCAAAGACATTTCAGCATTAGTTGAACCTCAAGATATGTTTAAACTCTCACTTTGCAGTTCTATTGGCCAAATCCAACATTTTGCTCTGCCAGAAAATGCCAGGTGGTAACAGAGTCATTTTAGGTACTTTTTTAGCTGTGCAGCAGATGGTGATAACACAAGTAATAATACCAAACAAGTATTAGCTTGTTTCTAACCCCTGCCTCCACATGCTGCAGATGCAAAAGGTCATTTATATGAAGCACTCACCATGTGCTGTGCAAAATACAATAGAAAATCCAGCCAAACTGGTCCCTGGAGTATCCAGGAAGCATCCTGGTGGAAATTCCCCAAGGACTGTGGAAAATGCAAGAGAAAAAAAATCCCCAAAACTATTACCAATCTTTTGGGATTATGATTTGGAATGAACCATGTCAAGCGAGTCCTTCATAGTGTTATGCCAGTGCATCACTCTTTCAAACAAATGGGACATGATTAAAGCAATTAAAGGCTGTGTCTTTATTTAAGGCTTACCTGGCTAGAGGGACACCTGGTGTGAAAAAAACCCCAAAATTATGCAAATAATGATCTAAATTTAAAACCATATTATTTCTCCTTTTACTTTCCATTAAAAGGAGTGGTTAGAGCTTTCTACTTCCTGTGGAAATAGATAAAACAGAGGCGCCTTCTGTCTTAATTTCCCCACGCACATTTCCAGATCCTGACATTTTCTTTCCCTCAGCAAAATCAGATCTGAAATTATGGCATCTCCATGCTGTATTCCAAGTCTTAAGAAAGAATTCTGGACTTCCTCAGAAACTGTATTGGAATAAAGTCACCCAAATTGCAATGTCAGATTGCTTTGCTTTTAATTTGAATACAACAGTGATCCATTCCAAATGCTCCAGAGAAATATTTCCTTGTTCAGCCCCCTCAGCTCCTCCTCCAGGCTTCCTCAGATCATTTCCAGTTTGCTTTTAATGGAAATTCCTTCTGACCCCAATCTTCTGCCTGATGAATTCAACCTATTGCATATATCAATCATACAAGCCTTTAATCCAGTTTATGGGGGGCTGGGGAGAACAGGAGGAAGCAAATGTACAGAGATCAGTGGAATCAGAGCAGTGTGCTCAAAACCCACCCCCAAACACATGAAATTAAGCAGTCTTCTGACTCTGGGAGCTGAGAGGCTTTTAAATATCTTGCTGCTTCTTACCTGAGTTGGAGCCAATGGTCAGGACCTTTTAGACTCATCAAATTATGGGTTATTGCTCTGCTTCCAAGGTGTGCCTGGCAATTTCTCAGTGCTCATGTAGTCAAGGTCTCAGAAGCATGAAAGGCCCCTGGCTGATCTCTCCTAGTGTATGCAGAGTTTGCATGCCTGCCTGCAGGAGAAGTTCTCCTGCCTGACCTCTGTCCCAGCCAAGCAGGGCCCCAGCCAGACATCAACACCATCTTGGGGTGCTGGCACCTCCAAACCTCTCAGTGCTGTCATGGCACAAAAATGGGAAGAGCAATCCTTGAATAATCCTAAAAGTCACACCTTGAATGTGAAAGTGACTTTGACCTACAGAGCTGTTAATGCCAGCCTGTCCCACGGCTTCTGTATGCAAAACCTCACATGCTTCAAAATAATCAGAGGTTAATTATACTGAGAATTGGAATTTCCACTCATAGTAATCTAAGTTCATTTATTTCTGCTGTCACCCTTTTATGGGTTGGGTAAAAAATTCTTACTCACAGAATTCCAGGATGGGTCAGGCTGGAAGGGAGCACAAAGGGTCACTGGTGCCACTTCACTGCTCAGGCAGGGTCATCCCAGGGCACAGGAGTGCGTCCAGAAATTCTGGAACATCCCAGGGAGGAGATCCCAGAGCCTCTCTGATCTCTGCTCAGGGCTGGGCACTGCCCAGGGCAGGAGTTCTGCATCCTGTGCAGGGGAATTGCTGGGCTCAGTCCCTGCCTGTTCCTCTGGTGCCACTGTTGGTCCCTGGAGCAGAACTTGGCCCTGCTCTGAGCCTTCCCTTCAAAATCTTCCCCAACAGTTCCACTGATTTCCTCACTCTTGATTTATTCTATCTCAAGGACCTGATACTTCTTGAGAAAAGAAAAATACCTTTCAAGCAGATGACTAAGGCAAACTCCTAACTCCCACTTTTATGAGATGTAACTCGAAAAGCTGCCAGGTTTCTTGATAAAATGAAGTACTTCCATTTCCCCTCTCTTCACCTGCTCATAATCATTTGATTATTTACAATTGAATTGGAAAGGATTTGTTTTCAAAGCAAGTGAAGTTGAACAGGAAAACTAACTGGGCTAACTGTAGCAGTGGCCTTCAGTAGTAGCCTCAGCACACCCTCATCCCCTGGGAACATGATATCTGGAATATTACTTTATTCCAGAATAATCAGTGTGCTTTCAAGGCAAAGTAATTCTTCTTGGGAGGAATAAGGGATGGGGGGAGGGAGTCTAAGCCACTTTCACTCTGGGTTAGAATTCCCTACCAGCTGTTCCTTGCTGCTCAACAGAGAAAAGAAGCCTGGACAAAAATGTGCTTTTCTGGGATTCCGAGCGGACAAGGCCTTACCATTAAAGAAGCTGGATAAGAAATTAAAATTTAAAAGAGAGAAAACACCCAACCTCAATATACATTGCCCTCATACAAAGACTTCTTATCAACAGCAGCAACTGTTGCCCAAAATAACCACTATGACTAGCAATAATCCTGAACCATAAAACCAACTCAAAAAATCTTTGGAAAAGAAATACATGTATTATTTAAGGCTTAGATAACACACCAGTGCCTACTTTGAGCCAATGTGAATTTCTGAAGAGTGTGCAAAGCTACACACTTTTTTTGCACACTAAAGAGTGTGCAAAGCTAGAGGTGCTCACAAAATGTGTTAAAGCACTTTGTGTTAGTTTGGAACTGAATCCATGACCTCAGCTGTTTCAGAAAAATATTGCTTGACTTTAGTAAAAATTGTACACCAAAATTTTAATAAATGTAATGGTGTGGAAAGTTTTCAGGAAAATTTATTCTCCCTGTTTTTTCTTCACACTAAAAGTTGCAGTGAAAAGAACCCCCAAAACTCCAAACCTTTAAATGTGTGAGAAATGCTTCAGTGAAAATCCTTGATTAATTTCATGAAGGAAGTAAAATTTACAGATATACTGCAAAAAACCTCGTTGCTGTGCAAGAACAAGGCTTAAAGGAAATAGCTCCTCAGACATAATTTCTCACCCTTCTTGATTCATTGGTGACTTTGAAACTCAAACCTGGTTTTGGCATTATCCTACCATGGAGGAGACTGATTTTCATGGTTTCTCCTGGGAGTCCATTATTCATACAGCTTAAATTTCAGTGAGTGGTAAAACAATCTCTCTCGTGACAGTCTGTCCTCTCCAGGAGCAAGGAGCCTGCTCAGACACTGAGATGTCCAGGGAAACACCACAGTTAATCAGCAGGACCAGGGAACTAATCGGATCATGTTGTCTGATCCTATTTTCTAATCACAAGAAATTGTGATGGAAAGAAAACCAGAGCACATATTCTAATTAATACACTCAGAATTTGCTCTGGAAGGCACTGCAGCAGGGCTAGACATGACAAGATAAAGAAGAATCTAGAGCTCAAGGACTTATATGAAATATAAGAAATGTATCAAGACTATATTGTGGAAACATCTGTAGCATTTTATTCCCAGAACTCTCCTTTTTTTTATTGGATGGAAAAAGACATTGGTTGTGATAATGGTGATGGTGGTGGTGAGAGAGAAGGAAATGAAAAATGGACGGAGAACCTTCTAAGGTTCTTAATATCTTATCCTGGTTTCAAACTCAGTATTAACTGTGTAGAGCCATAAAGAGGGATGGGAGTCAAATAACAAAAGTAGGATTTTTATGGAATGCTGCTAATACAAAACCTAAAGTATCTGGTGCCTCTTGGGGTGTTGCTGAATTTTATATTGGACTGGTGAATTGTGGTTTATAGTTGCTTTTCTCTTCTCTTCTCTTCTCTTCTCTTCTCTTCTCTTCTCTTCTCTTCTCTTCTCTTCTCTTCTCTTCTCTTCTCTTCTCTTCTCTTCTCTTCTCTTTTTTGTACCTTGCTGTGTCTTAGGACAGAAAACTCAGGATGTCTCAAAGAGAGAAATAATTCAGTAAGTAAAATAATCTGTAAGTCATTATAAATAAATCTCTATTGAATTACAATTATGCCAGTGTTCACAGAGGTATTAATATGTGAAAATATAAATAGTGCCTGTCAATCAGGAATCTACAGTTCAATTAAAAGGCCAAGGAGCTGGATTTTCACCTGGAGTTTTAAGTGGCACATGTAGAAGAAGCAGCTGTAGAAGCACCATGATCACCCCTGATTTCACAGGCTCCAAAAAGCTGAAGGGTGGTTATTTTCTTCCCCCATTTAAATGTGGCACAACATTAATGGAATAGGAATTTACAGCCCTGTAACAGTTTACAGCTTCTAAATTGAACCTCCTGACTTTGCCTCGGCAAATGTCTGTCAGTGGCAGGATTTGAATTGCAAACTCTATTCCATTATTTTTTTTCAGTGTAGAATATGAAAGTGCTGTAAGTGACATTTGAGGGCATGTTCCACCAGCTTAGCGAAGATTGAAGAAACAGAGACTGAATAATGTCAGGAGGAAAAGCCAGAGGAAATCCAGATGGACCTTTTTCATCCTCAGTTTGGTATAAAAATTGTTGAGAGAGTGGGGGATTACACAGTGACACCTGTACAATATAACATGTAAGGTACTGATAAGTTACGAAAGAGCTGTTTTTGAATTACTTTCTTGAGTTTCCCCTTAAAGAGGTCTGTGTTTTGTAACTGCAAAGGGAAAGGTGGGGACAGCTTTATGTATGCTCTTTTGCCATGTGTATTCCCTGTTTAACTCTTTCTTGAAACACAGGCCAGGTGCCAGAGCTTTTCAGGAAGCATTAGGTGAAATTTAATGTCTCCCGAGTTTTCACACGGTGTGAATAGTTCCTAATGGGTTTCCAAAGAGGTACTATCAAACAATTCTTAAATAAACAAGCTTTGAGCACTGCAGAGCACCCACTGTAGGCAGCAGAGCAGATAACAAGCAGTATCTGCTCAAAGAGCCTGGGCCAGAGAAAAAACTTGTTCCATTCAAGGAGGGAAGTAGAAATAGAGTCTCTGCCACAGGTTGTGTTCCCCCTTCTTCCTGCTCCTTCTGCCTAATCCTTCAGTGACCTTGTGGGAGTTTCTGGAGGAAAATGAGTCCACCAAGTTGGTTAGAGAGAAAGGCTGGGAGAACTGGGATTGTTCAGCCTGGAGAAGAGAAGCTTTGGGGTGACCTCATTGTGGCCTCCCAGTACCTGGAGGAAAACTGCAAGAAAGATGGGGAGAGACTCTTTACAAGGGTTTGGAGGGACAGTACAAGGGGTAATGGCTTCAAACTGACAGAGAGTAGGTTTAGATTGGATATTAGGAGAAAATTCTTCCCTGTGAGGGGTGGGGAGGCCTTGGCACCAGGTGCCCAGAGAAGCTGGGGCTGACCCTGGATCCCTGGGAGTGCTGAGGGAAAGGTTGGATGCAGCTTTAAGCAACCTGATTTAGAGAAAAATTACACTGCCCATGTCATGAGGGCTGGAACTGCATTATCCTCAATCCCTTTCAACTTGAACACTTCTGTGATTCTCTGGTTCCTTGTAGAAGCACAAAGCAAAACTCCCAGCTCTTTTCATAAGGAGCCAAATGGAACAGAAGCTCAGAAACCAATGATGTGTTCAGCACACAGCCTTAAACTCACCCTAGAGCTCCTGTCCCTGGGAGAAGCCAGTTGACAAAGTGGCAATTCTGCACATTTGCAGTTCCTCAGGGATCAATTAAGAGACTATTATACTCTTTACTGCTGCTGCAAGATGAAAACAGCCAGCATCTCCAAAGGAACTTCTTGTAAAACCCAAATTGAGCTTAATGAGAAAAGACTCTTGACGAATGCTGTTAGATGTGAGATGCATGTAGCACTTGTCAGGAGCTGTATTCCTGACTTAATGAATTTATAAGTTAAGTCATGCTCCAGTGTTGATGTGAAGGAGACTGAGATCAGTGGCTTTGACAAGGCTTGAGGGCACTGGGTACATTGAGCAGGCCAAATTAATGGGATTCACATTAACCTTCACTAAATAGATGAACAGCCACAGACTGGGTTAAGTTGAATTTTAAAGCAGCTTTTTTTCTGTTTAATAGATGAGCATACACAATTCTTTTGGAAAAGAAAAAAAAAAGACCATCGATAAAAGAGAAGAATTTCTCAGGAAGAATAACCATTGGTCATTCAGGGCTACATTTGCCACCAAGCAGGGCAGTTTATGATCCCCTTCCATAAACTCCAATACCAGTGAATTTTAAGGGCATTGTGTGAATTTGAAGGCCATTGTGCAGTCACTAAATCAGAGTGCTGCCAGGTCTGTCTGAATTCTCCCATTTTGAGCTCTATTCAACCCAAAAAGGTGGGTTGGGAGAAGGAGGAAGTGACAACTGTCTCACCCTACAGCTGCTGTGGTCCTGGCTCTGAGGCAGCCTCAGAGACCTGTCAAGATCTTTCTGAAAGTGCCATCAAGCTTTACTATCTTCCAAAACAGGAGGTGGATTGCCCATATCCTTGTGCTGCCACATCTTTAGCACATTTTTTTAGTGCAAAGTAAAGAGCAGATGCATTTTAAAAGATTTTAGGGGCAAGTGTTTAGCGCAGCTGGAAAAGCCTTTATGTCTCTCCAATGCAGGCAGGAGTAATAGGAAGTTGAATTAAAAATACCACACATTTTTTTCCACTGTATGGGAGGATTTTTCATTTCTCAAGCAAAAAGGGTTATCTGGGCCCTTCTGTCTCCAGAGCAAGGTGCAGTTCCCACAATGCCTGGTATAAAGAGGGCTCCTGCCCAGCCAGCTCCAAAACAGAGGCATTAAAAGATTCAGAGGCCTTAGAAAAGCTGCTCTGTCTGCACATTGAAAAGTTATATCCAAAAGTCCTTTTTTTCCCCCCTCTGTTTTTCTCTGTGCTCAAATACATCCAGTTTCTCTCCCATCTCAGCAATCTCATGTGTTTGTGTGCCCAACTTCCATAGCAGGCAGGACAAAGGGGGCTGTTATAAACCCACTCCCAGGCAGCCCTTGCTCACAGGCCTCACACCTATATTTCTTCCATAAATTCCAGTCAAATCTCTATTCTGAGAGGCAACTGCTGAGTTGGCTGCTGGCCCTGGAAACCACATTTTCAAATAAAATGCAACAGAGGAGAAAAGAAAACTACTTCCCTTCTTAAGGACAACAAAACAAAACTAACTACCGCTGAAAAAACAAAAGAAGAAAAAAGGCAGGGAAGGATTTTAGGTAATGGCAATAAAAATTGGTTCAAATTTAAGCCAGAGTCAGAAAATAATTCTCAAAAAAAGGTTCCTATTTAAAGATCAATGGTACAAGAGCCTCAATAAAGTGGGAGATCTTCTTAAAGGTAATGGATCCCTGACTATTTGTTCCAGAGGTGAATCAATATCTCTTTTCAGGACAATTCCCTCTGTACCTGTGAGCTGTGGTGAGGTGGGCAAATCCTTCCCCTGTAGCTTCCCCCTCCCAGCCTCGTGTTTTGATTGATTTAGCAGCCACCTGGCCCAAGTGGCAGAAATAGAAGGAGAAACTTTTAATTAACATGACAGGAAATGCTCCAAGTGTGCTTGGAAATAGCAGGGATAACATTAACATGTCAGTAAATATTTCATAGATTTACAGTCCTTTCAATTTAGGCTTTTATTGACTTAAAAAACAAGGTTATCCCAGTGCTGCCTTTAATCCATTTACAGTTAGTTGGATTTTTTAATAAAAAATTTGGGTAAGGGTAACAGAAGACCACTCATTTCACACATGTAGGTATGAGCTGCTTAGGGAACCAGAAAACCCAGCAAAAAGAGTATTTTACAAAGTGTTTCTTATCTAAGGCTGGAATGATCCCTGATATTTTGATTCTACATCATAGCATCTAAATATCGATTCTAAATAGAATATAATCAAAATCTGTATATTTCCATACAGATTAATATGGAACCATTTATATATATATATATATATATATAATCTGATGGACAGAAAAAAAGAAAAAAAAACAAAGGAAGTGTGAGGAAGATGAATCATCATTTTAATTTTTTTTAAAGAAGAGAAAAACACCTCATTCATATAAAAAATTGTTCTTCTGAGTAATGAATCAGCAAATTATTTTCAACTATTACAAATTTCAACAAAACCAAACCCAGCATTTTAACAGGAAAGAAAAAAGCCTAACATTGTGAACATCTCTTGCTTGGAAAGCCAAGCCTTTGTTAGTTTGGATTTCCACCTAATTGCCAAGGCTTCCCTGCTAATCAGAAATATCAAAATTTGCAGTCAGTATTTGTCACAAGACAAGCACAGAATTTAGAGAAGCCTAATTATTTAATAGCAGCAATCAAGAAAACAAAGACTGTGGCACTTTTACAGAAGATGAAAACATTTCTTCTGGTGTATTAGATAAATAATTGAGTCAACAAGCCCAGTGGAATATTTCAAGTGTGTAAAGTGCTGAAAAAATGCTCTATGCTGAGCAGGACAAATTCTGTGGAGGGAAACAAATTTCTCTAGGTTACATCTGAAATGAATCTTAACTCTGTTCTTATCAGAGCCTGGTGCCAGCAGGAACAGCTCTGAGGAAAACCACTTGGACACAGCATACCAACACCTCGTTTTATGATGCCTTTTCCTGGGGAAAAGCTAAACCAGTTCACTCCATAAAGGCAGCTGAAAGGTACACAAATTATTGTTGTGCAGATGGGGTGTGTGGGAAATGAAATATGAAATCCATTTGCCAGTGGAATGGAAAAGTAGGCATGGTAGGATAAAACACTGGAATTACTCAGATTGTGTTCTGATAAAACCTCAGCCTTGCAAATAACCCATCTTTGGCCCCTGGAAAGGTTCCCTCCAGGAGGATTTGTGTTTATGTTAAAGCTGGCCACAATTATAAGAGTAAATGTCTTGAAAGTACACAAGGGTCAGGCTCTACTGCTGATCGGGAAAATCTGTGTTTAGAAATTTGAGTGCTTCCTGAAGTGCTTCATGCAAGGAGTTGCTTTATTAATTGAATTCTGGCATTTTAGCCACCAGTGTGCAGCAATAGGAGGAGAGGCTGCCCAGGTACAGGAGGCACTGGGTGCTGAAGTGGTTCAAGGGCTCTAACATGAACTGGGATCTCCAGGTTCACACCCATGGTCATATCAGAAATCACAGCTTCAGCCCCTCTCAGCTGCAGAAGCAACAAAATCATACAAAATCATACACGTTTGTTTCCTGGACAGACATCAGTTTTCTCTTAATTATAGAACAAGATTTCTAACTTTTTTCCCTTTTTTTTTTTTTTTTTTTTTCCTTTTTGAGAAAGAGAGAACTGTGAGCTCTGACCCACTGGCCTGGATCAGGAAGCTTTAAATACCTTTAAATGTTCTCTAGTTCTGCTGCCAAGGCCATGGCCTCCTTTGCAAGGGCCAAAAAAAAAACTCAAAGTGGAGAAACTCTCAAAGAACTGTAAGACTGAAGAAGCTGTTCTTTTTCCAGAAAGGGTAACAAAGGTATCTTTATATATCCTGCTCAAACAACAGGAGCTGTGGGAAGAGGAGGGGGAGCAGGAGCAGAACAAGAGATTCCGGATATTAAGTAGGCTTATATATATATTAAAAATATAAATTATATATCTATATCTATCTATCTATCTATCTATCTATCTATCTATCTATCTATCTATCTATCTATCTATATTTGCATACACTGATTTGAGGAAGGAAGAAAATGTAGCCCATGAAGGTGAGTTCAAAACAGCAGCTGATGTTGTCCAGGCTGTTCAAACAGTGCGTGAAGAAACTCCCTGAAATTCTGATGACAGCTCATTTTTGCACCTAAAATCTAAGATATAGGTGACAAAAAAAAAAACCCAAAAAAACAACCAGGTAGATTTGGAGTATTTTAAAGCTGAAGAAACAGTTCCTGAACTGTGGCCTATAGATAGCTGCATGTTCCTAAAATCCTTGGTGAAAGGCTTGGGAGAGGTTGCTGTTGAAAGATGAGGCTTTTTCCTTGTTTGTAACTACAAAAAAATCATTTGGCCTGAAAAATCCATGAAATCCAGGAAAATCCTCCCCAGTGCTACAATTCTGCTGGAGGTGACCCTGGAGGATGGGACCTGATCTTTAGTAGGAAGGGATTGGATACCTGATGTGAATTGAAGCAATCTCTGCATGAAACTGGTGTTTGTACTACAACCCATGTAGTAGTATCATTCCATGGGAAAAAATCCCTATAAATATTTGTTAGGTGCATGACCTATTTTTATTTTTTTCCTTCTGTACTTATAATCACATGAAGAACCAGAGCTGCAATCTTTTTGATGAACAGCAAAGAAAATCTTTATCGTGCTCATTTGAGTTTCAGCCTAATTTCTCTTCCATGAGGGCACTTGCAAGGATCTGTTTCCATCCCTCTCCATTTTTTAGGTCCTTCTGCATAACAAAAGTCGGGGCTCCTCTTTCCAAACTTGCTTTTTTCTTTTTTTTTTTTCAGGAAGAATCAAGGAATTTCCACCCTTATTAAGTAAAATCTTATTTTGATGGGAAATACCAAGAAAATTCAGAACAAAAATATTCGTGAAGTGGTAAATCCACCCCGTGTATTAATAGGAGAGTGTGTGCCTGTGTCAATATGCATAAATTGTTCTGAACAGGGGTATGGGGCTCATTTGCAGGATAATATACTTTCATTTTTCAGAGTGTGAAAACAATGAAATAATCACCTTTTGCAATGTAAGCAAGCAATGTGGATTTTGTTCCAACTTCACGTTTTAGCACTTTGCCTTGAAATGTTTAGGAATACATAGAAAGTGTACAAATCTGAATTTTTTTAACACTAAGGAGGCCTTTATTTATTTTTTATACATACATACATACATACATACATATATATATATATATATATATATATATATATATATATATATATATATATATATATAAAATGGAATATGAAGCAACTATAATTTCTATGTCCTAAAGAGTAACAATTTTCACAATTACGACTTCAATAGTAATATATTTATTCCAAGGTATTCAGCAATAAAGAAGAGCATTTCTGCTCTGCTGTTATGTCTTTGAGCTATTTTTTTCTCTAAAGTTTTTTGATTTATGTTTTGATTAGCTATCTAGTATTCCCTGACTATTTCTGTTGATTCTTTCATGATTTGTTTTCTTTATCTGTTCACAAATAGTCTTTTTATTTTTCATTTTGCTTTTTCCCCCCCTGCATCCAGCAGAATCTTTGCAGATGTTGTGTCACAAATGGAGATGGTAAAACACTCCTGCTCTGAGAAAGCTCAATTCCTACCCCACTAATTTAGGGCTGGAACTATTTCTGGGGGTGTTAGCAGCCTGTGTGCTGGCGAACCTATTTTCTGTGACTGCAAAGACACCAACACTGATACGAATGTGCAGATATTTTTTCCCTACATGGTGAGTTAGTTTTATTGAAATTCTACCCCCAAAAAATGTATCTCATTAAGTTTGCCTGCTGATTTTGACATCCAGTTTTCAAAAGCAGTCAGGATTATATTCAGGATTATATTCAATTGCTTTATCTTTTTACATCTCATTCAAGGATGTATAATTCCTATTTCTTCAAGCCTGCATGTATGGTAAATGTTGGAGGACTTGGTCCATTTTTCCATCAATTGAAGTGTTTAAGGAAAGAAGAGTGTGGAAAGTTTTGGAGTCTATGAAGCAAAATGTGCTATTTAATTTTTTTTGTTTTGTTTTGTTTTTGGTTTGGTTTGGGTTTTTATTTGTTTGGTTGGTTTTGGTTTTGTTTTTGTGGGGTTTTTGTTTGGATTTTTGTTTGTTTGTTTGTTTGTTTCTCCAGGGTTGAAACAGAACATGATTTTGGAAAGAAATGATGCTACTGACCACTAAAAAGCAAATCCCAGGACACTCAAGCAAGTCACATTGTCTCTGATATTTAGAGATGAGGAAAGGAGGTAAAAATTGCAGATAAAGAGTTCCTATAGAAATGGATTTTGATTGCTGCTGTCAACTTGCTTTTTCTGTAGAAGGCTTTTCATCACTCTCCTCCTACTCTAATGTGGTTCATGGTGGCTGAGCAGAACAGAATTCAGTCAGAAAATAAGAAATACAAGCAGTCTTCGGGCAGTATTTAATCTTGTTTATGTTAGGACTTAACTGAAAATAGAGATTTTCAGGAAAAAAATTCTAAACCCTTTCTAAACCTAAGTTCTTTCTATAAAGTTTTATATAATAGAAGGGAAGGGACACAGTAATGTTGGTAAAAGAGCTGATCAGCCCTACCTCCTCTCAGTTCTTGTCTGAGAGGAGTTTGAGATCTGGACCTTATCCTCTAAACCTTGGCTTTCCACATTTGAAATGAGGATTTAATACCCATGGAAGGTGTTAGGCTGACAGTCCAAGGAGCAGGGAAATAACCTCAAATAGTGCACGCATCACACCCTTCATAAAAATATCACAGCACACTGTAAAATGAAATTAGACTCCTTGTTTTGCCCACAGATCAAATGCACCACAAGGCCGAGGAATGCAGGGGATTTTTTCCTCTGCTACCCTGCAAAAAGAAGTTCAACACCAACTCCCAAGACTTCCTCAAAGGCGTGTGGCTAATCCCAGTTGGTCTCCAGTCCTCTTTAATAAGCCTGAAAAGAAATTATGTGGTCATAGCTAGTACAAGTTAAGCTGGTGTTTTCTGTGTAACCATCCAAGGGGAATTGGTTTGTACCAGTTTTTCCTCCCAAAGGTGAGAAATCATGAAATGGCAGCATAAAAACATGTGATTCAAAGGCTGATGGGTTTGAAGGAGTGACCTAAAAGGGGATAGAGCACCACAGTGCATAACCAGTAACTTAATCTCAAGAATCACAGCCACTTTGGGGAAAATATTTAGGCAATTGTTATTTTCTCCAGAGTTTCACTCACAGGAGAAGAAGAACACTTTGGCAAAAAAAAGCTTTTTTGGGAGTTGTTTTTCTACAAGAACATTTGAAAGATAATGCACAACACTTCACTTTACACTGTAAACCAGAAAAGCCACCGGGTGCTAGGATAAACAGGATTAAAAAAATGAATCCATCATATTTCAGAGGCTGTCACTATGGGGAAGGAATTGGTTACTCCTTAGCAACTGCCCATTTTAAAATGCTTCTGCCAATGAAACATTTGCACTCCTATTTTTGTTTATAGACTTTAAATGTATTTTTGAGCCTGCTGTACTCTGGCAATTCCCTGCTAGGGAGGTAAAGAAGGCAGGAACTGTGGTCTAGCCCTAACCAGGAACTCTGCCCACGGAAATCCCTGCCAACTCTCACCCCACATCTCACCCACCTTTTCTTGGAACCAGCTTTTATATCCTCAAATTCCTTGGACCCCAATCACTCAGCCCACAGAGTGAGGCAGGGCATGGAAAGAGCAATCCTTGCTTTGGTCTGTGCAGGGCAGAGAGACCAAAGTGGTTTTTGGTGGTGTGACCTGGCCTCGTGCTGAGCCCTCCTTGCAACCCTTGGCTCTTGGCTCAGCTGGGGATGAGCAGAAAATCCTGGGGGATTTCCCAGTTTTGAGAGCCATAACATAAGAAAGGTGTAAAGATGGGAGAAAGAGTCCAAGGAATTACCAGGGGGATGGTGCAGGCCTGGAGGGGAAGGATTGTGAGGAGTGGATGAAGGCACTTGGTGTGTTCAGCCTGGAGGAGACTGAGGGGAGACCTTGTGGTGGTCTTCAACATCCTCATGAGGGACTGGCACTGATCTCTGCTCTCTGGGACAGTGACAGCACCCAGGGAATGGCCTGAAGTTGTGTCAGGGCAGGTTTAGGCTGGATTTAGGGAAAGGTTCTGGGAGAGGTGCTGGGCACTGCCTAGATTCCCCAGGGAATGGGCACGGCCCCACAGAGCTCCAGGAGCTCCCAGGGATGCCCAGGGTGGGATTTGAGGTCTGTGCAGGGCCAGGGGTTGGAATTGATCATCCCTGGGGTTTTCTTCCACCTCATTCTAGGAATCACCTTGCTCTCAGCAGGGAACTTGGAGAAGGTGCTGTGCATCCATTCCTACCTTTCTTTTTTTTGTTAGACCCAAAACATGAAGTTTGCTCTGAATAAATATTAAAAGGTTGATTGAAAAGCAAAGTCTTAGCTTTCATTTCAGTAGGAATCCTTGTAATTTTCTCCTGACTTCTTTTCACTGGAAGAAAGGAGGAAGAAACCAGGAGGAAGAAAAGAATTTTTTTTTTTCATTTGAGAGCATCAGTTTTAGTTGTGGAGATGCCATAAAATAATAGGACAATAGAATCATAGAGTGATTTGGATTGGAAAGGACCTTGAAGATCATTCAGTGCCACCCCCTGCCATGGGCAGCAGGGACACCTTCCACTATCCCAGGCTGCTCCAAGCCCTGCCCAGCCTGGCCTTGGACACTGCCAGGGATCCAGGGGCAGCCACAGCTGCTCTGGAAGCCAGAAGAGAAGAGAAGAGAAGAGAAGAGAAGAGAAGAGAAGAGAAGAGAAGAGAAGAGAAGATTGATATGATATGATATGATATGATATGATATGATATGATATGATATGATATGATATAATATAATATAATATAATATAATATAATATAATATAATATAATATAATATAATATAATATAATATAATATAATATAATATAATATAATATAATACCCCGTGCCAGGGCCTCCCCACCCTCACAGGAAGGAATTTCTACCTGATATAAAAATTCTAAATCTACTTTTTTTCAGTTTGAAGCCATTTCACTTCATGTCCTTGTATAAAATTACATGCACTGAATGAAGCACAGTGAGTGTGTTGAATATTTGATTTCACAGTAACTGATCTAAAGAAACAACTCTGTTGTCCAGCAGAGCATCTGGGAAATAAAATGGCAGCAACTCACAAGCAATTATTAAATCAACATATTGATGCCTTTCAGCCTCACTGCATCTTGTCTAATTAGGCAAGATGCAGATGATGATTATAAAATATGGAATCTATTATGTCATGGCCTGTTTAATCTGGTTCTTACCCAATGAACCAAAGTTTTGTGAAATCCATCCAGGATTCAAATGGCTTTTTCACATGAGCTCAGAGCTATTTTACTGTTGCAAGCAGGCCACTTAATTCCCAGGGAAGGGAGTGGTCTGGAAAGCAATATGGAAACGAGCCTTTCCCTTTTGGGAAGCCAGTGGTCATATTCCCCTAATAAAAAATAACCTGTAGCTGTGGTGGAAAAGACATTTACTACAAGAAAGCTGCTTCAGTAAGAAAGTACAAGAAGTGTTGCTCAGCATGTATTTTGACCTGGGAATTTCATACCAGTTTAGCACAAAAAAGACAAGAGCTCTCTTTTTACCTCATGAAAAAAAAATTCACCATTAGCAAGTCAACTGCACCAAGTGGGCTGTTGTGTGCCAGCACAAAGCTTCCATTGTGGCAAAAAGCTGTCTCAGCACAGGTAAAAACACCTAAAAGGAGATAACAAGACCAGAGATGTGGCTGGAGATCCATATTTCCAGGTGTCAGTCTTTCAAGGGTATTTATACGAATTTTTTTCTCTTGTTTTGAACATTAGTTTCTTGTTGAAGAAACACCACTGATGTGAGAGGGATGGATGTGGCTAAAATTAAAACACATATCAGAAATGTTGCTTCAATTAAGGCTAAAATTATGCAGAAATCAAGAGAATAGAGTAGGAAGAAAACTCATTTTGATTATATTGAATATTATATGCAAAACACAATCTACTAAATGAAAGTATTGTCACTGTTGATGTCTGCCCAGTCATAAGGAGACACCTGATATTTCCCTCAACAAAGGGTTAAAAATGAATCAATATTAAAGGTAAAAAAGTAGATCGGAAAGTAAAAAAACCAATTATATTAAGAAAATACTAAATCACCACAAGAAAGAAAAGTATGGTGGGTACTATATTTTATCTGGTTCCTTTACAATCATTTAACCAGAGAAACAGAGATGTAAAGTATCAGATCAGAACAGTTCTGTGCCCTGATTTCAGAAAAGTCAAGTAGAAAAATGAAAAACCTAACTCATATCCTTGCTTTCTCATTTCAAATAAATCACATTAATTATTTGGTTTTTTTGTCTTCAGCTAAGGATATGGTACTTTCTCTTTTCTCCTTTTCATTTGGAAGAGCTGATTTAGCAAATTCTCATTTTTCTTTCATAGGTTTGCAGGATTAATTTAAAGTATATACTACAATATTTTGCTACATTAGGGTTACACATGGTAGTACTTTTAGCAAATTATTGAAGGAAAAACAAAGAAGGAGCTTCCAAGACACGTCTTGAGCAATCCCAATAAAGGCAGAGCTTGTTGCTGGAAAGCTGAAAGCTTAAATTTTTGGAGGGGAGGGACTCGTAAAGGAAGAGCATCAGTGATAAGGAATTTGGCTCCTTGGAGAATTAATGCTAATAATTACAAGTCCTGCCAATATGCAAGCAGCCTGGTGGAATTTGACAGGTTCTGTCCCATCAGCAGATGCAATCTCCTTCTAAAGATTACCAGCACCTATTTATCATAAGTAGCTGAGCTATAAATCAGACAGCATAGAAGGGAAGTGCAGTAAATTGTTCAGACCTGAGTTATATTTCGGAGAAAATTCACTGTCTCGTCCCAGCAGTAGAAACACACTTTGGCAGGCCAGTGCTTTATACATTTGTGTTTAGCCTCTGTCAGAGTAAGATGTTTTTCCTTTCTACCTCTACCACTGCAATTACCAAAAAGGCTATTAAAATGGAAATTATTTATTGTTTCTTCATTGTTTGACATTGTCCATAAAGAAGGAAATTCGTGTTTCTTGGTTGGTGTTTTCAGATTGTTTTCCCAAGCCTGACTTCAGTGAACACATCCCAAGCCACAGGGCCAGTGAGGTGGATGAATTCATCCTTGTACCTTCTGGTCCTATAAAAACCCCCAAAACACTCCCCAGCTCAGAAAAAGGCATTTTTCCAGGCAAGTCTCAAAGTTATTAAGCAAAGCTTTCCCTGCCTGTGAGTTGGACTCTGCTCTGCCAAGCACTGGAAAGGGAAATTCTCCTTTGCCCTGGGGCCAGGTCAGCTTGCTGCGCCAGCCTTGATGTTTCTCTTCCCTTCAGGAGAGCCTGGGATGGCTGGGAGCTTCCAGGGGGATGGATCCCATCCCATCCCATCCCATCCCATCCCTGCTGTCCTCTCAGAGGGGAGGGAGGGGTGCTCTGCTCCAGGCTTTGCATACAAGGGCAGGGCTGAACAGGTTGGCAGGAGAGCAATTTCAATGTTCCTTTCAAAACCTTTTGGGTTTGCCTGCATAGAAAACTGTCCATAAAATGTGTTCATGCGTCAGTCCATAATTAATTAAAAAAATCTGGATTCACTGATCTTAATCTGGGTTTGGAGAACATTGAAAACAGAATTTACATGGTTTTGCATGGAGATAGGTAGCAGAGGAAGTACCTAATACTTATTTCTGTCCATTTCAGTCTGTTGAAAGTGGGTAGCAGGCCCTGGGGTTAAAGTGATACACAAACCCATTTTCTTGTAGGGGATGCTCATCAGGGTAATTTCATAGAATTATGGAATGGTTTGGGTTGGAATGGACCTTAAATCATCCAGTTCCACTCCCTGCCATGGCAGGGACACCTTCCACTACCCCAGGCTGCTCCAAGCCCTGTCCAGCCTGGCCTTGGACACTTCCAGGGATCCAGGGAAAGTTATTTTCCACAGAAATGATCCCTCCAACTTTATTTTTCTCAGCCCATAACGAATTACAAACAGGATCCTGACAGTGGTGTGAGAATCAAAGCTCTAACAGATAAAATACCACAGAGCTGTGAGGCCCATCCTAATCCAGTGGAAGTGTCAGGAAGTGGATGCACGAGCTGATCATGTGTAGACCTGGCTTTACTGGGAGGACTGGAATCACAGCACTGGGCATTCCAAAGCCTGGCTCAAGTTTCCCACAGCTTGTGTGGACACTCTGGGTAAATCATCCTCAAACTCAGAGCCCTTCAGTGGTGCCCAAAGACATGCACAGCTTTTGCTCAGTATTTAAAGATTATCAGAATAGCATGGAGAAGGGATTTGGGGCACTGGAATGGATCTCCTTGATCTGCTAAGCTCCTGGTATGCCAGCTGGGAAGGACTTGTTTAACCAGATCCTCATTATTTTATTGACTGCAGGGAGGAGAAAAAAATTCCTTAATACCACCAGGAGTTAATTAGCAGGGTCTAAATCACTACTTGCCACCAGAAACTCCTGCACGGTTCCTGTCTCCAACTCTGCACCTCACCCAGCCTCACCAGGAATTCTGACTTTATTTCTGGAAATATTCCATGCTTCATATGGGCTGCAGTGAAACTAAACAACAGTTGAGTGAGATGATGTGATGGAGAAACCGGATCCCAAATGTCTCAGAGTAACTCATTTAGTGATAGACAATGAGGGATTTCAATATTTGCGTGTTATTTCCTGGTAATTTCAGTCTGGAAAATCAACCTGGTTATTTTTCTGCAGGGGAGATTTCAGCAGCTGCCGCATCCCCACTCCATGACTGCTGTACAAGGAAAAGGAACACTCTCCATTTCCATCACTGATTATTTTTTTGCTGTAAAACCTCCCCTGTCTTGGCAGGTGGAGGTGGATATCTGTCAGTCACCCTGTGTGTGTCTCAGGATCTCAGAGATCACCTTCTGATATTAGGCTGAAACCTTTTGCAATCAAATGGATTTTGAGATTAGGCTGAAACTTTTTGCTCACAAAATGGTAAAGACTTTCTTAGTTCCCTGCTTTTTCCTATTCTCCTTGTCCTGTTATCCTCTCCTATTGGAACAGTTTATCTGACTGTTTTTCTGCAATTTTTATCAGCATTTATGTTCTAAATGTGTTTTCAGGATTTTCACACAGCTTTGCAGCCACCAGAGGACAACATTTTGGTGCTCCTTATAATTTTATCCACTTCCAGGTTGGTGGGGAAAAGTCCTCCTAAAGGTGCACAGGAGGAACTGCAGAGGCTGAAGAGTAACTTCCAGGTTTTATATCTGCAGGTTTATAATGAAATATTAATAAAGTGACTGGTCTAAAAAGCAAAAGAAGGGAAATGCTCTTTGGTGTGCTCCAGCCAAGCTGAGAACACTGAAATCACAGCATATGTTTTCTTTCTTCTTAAAGACTGCAGATTATTACAGGCAGGCTTTATTGTGGTCTATAATTTTGGTTTTCTACCTCTGACTATGCCAAACAGCATTTTTTGTTTTGTTCAGGCAGCAATCAAGAATGGTATGTTATCAAGCCACAGCACTATGACCTTTGGATTTAAAGAGAATATTCCAGCTACTTGGAGCCAACACATATATTAAATTCTAAGGTTGGAGGAAGGGTGAAAAACAGAGGACATGTTTTTTAAGATGTCTTGCAACCCTGGAGCTCGGTTCTTCATTTCTCTTCAAGATTTATCGATTTTGGTGCATAACTACAGATTTTACAAGGATGTTACACAAAGGGCATTCCATTTATTTTGGTCAGCAGCCAGACAGTTAAATTTCTAAACAGCTGTCTGGGACTGGATGAACACATGGACTCAAGATGTCTTAAAACAAAATGAAATAATGACTTGAATGCTGTTTCTTCCAGTATAGGTGTGGTATAAATAAACAATTAAAATATTCCTTATTTTCATATACATGGGGAAGAAACAGAAAGTTTCTGAAAGGGAATATTAAGTCCTACCTTCAGGACAATTAAATGCATCAGGTTACTAATTAATTTCCTTCCTGGGAGAACACTTAACAAGGCTGAGAACTTTCATACAAAATGTTTAATCATTTTTTTATAATACACAACAGAAGAAAATCTCAACACTGTAAATCTTTGATTCTTAAATATATTATAACCTTTCTGCTTTTTTCAACCTCTTTCTTTATTGCAAGAAAAGACAAAATTGTCATCCCTATTTCTTTGTCTCTCAAAATACAGTGTATAAATTTAACTGCATTAAGTGGTTATCTCATTAATTAAGGTATATGGAATTCTGGTTTTTGTTGCTGTTATTGTCCTCCTTGGAAGTAATATAGCTGGGAAGTATTATGTGCATGAGCAAGTTAATGATTCTTCCCATTATTCATATCCTGACAGCATTAAAGCTGAATGAAGCACTGAAAATTATCAAGCTACCAGAAAACAACGAGAAATTGAAAAAAAATAGAGATCACTGCATGTTTTTTACACTGAATAAATACCTGGTCCACAACAAGGGCAGCCTGGAATAGGCTTTGACTCAGGCTGAGAGAGTTACTGAACAAGGTTTTTGGTGATAGGATGGTTGTGTATATTTGATGTCTCTCTAACTTCTGCCATCTCTGTTGTGCCAGCAGAAGAATTTTTGTTTTGTTTTGGTTTGGTTTTTTTTTGGTTTTTTTGAGCAGGAGGCAAGGAGGGGGTAGATTGGTCTTTATTTCAGCCAGATTAGTCTCCCGTTCCATCTCCCAGTGTACAAGTAGATGTATTTGCCACAGAATAATCAAAAGGATAATGCAGGAAGGAATACATGGCTAGAAAAGAGGGAGATTGCTTACACAGAACTCCAAGAACCACAAAACCAATCAGGTCAGCGCAGGCTTTACAGAATCCAGTACCAATACTTCTAATTTGGACTAGAAAAGGAGCAGTGTTACAGTTAAAACCCAACAAACCCCAAACCAAATCTAATCTGAGTATGGCTGAGTGCACATCTCTGTGGAGCTTGAAAGCCCCCAGCTCTATTACAATCAGATGCTTCTGAGGAATAAACCAAATCTTTCTTCTTTATAACAGCAGAACCAAAATGCCTCTAGCTCTTGCTGTAGAGAATGCAGGGAGAGGCACCTCCCAAAGGCTGGTTTTAAGGACCTAAGGCTTGTAGCTGCTTATTAAAAGGTACACATTGAACAAGTTGCATTCCACAGCTGCTCACAGAACTCACCAGGCTTTAAGACTGGCTCTAAATTACATATGAGGTTCAGACCAAACCAGGCTACAAATCCATGATGAGAACAACATGCCCTGAGGAACATTTATCATCCCCTTCCCTCCCCAAGAACAGCTCTGTGATTTGAACACTGCTCAAGACTGAGGGGCATGGGCCTGCCATGAGAGATAAGAAGAAGATAACCCAGTCAAGGTTATACAGATTTTTACAAGTATAGTAAAGTTTAGGCAGTTTTCTGATCCTTTCTGGCTTCAGCATATTTTTGAAGTATTCCTGTGTGGGTTGCAAAATCTGCTGTGTATCCCTGTGCTGGCTGCTGGGACGAGTCACTGAAGAAAGGTTTCCCTTAGTGCCAATTGTGAAAGGGGATTGGGGAAATGTGATTATTAATGAGCATTTATAGGGGCTCTCTGTAGATTCCCCCCTAATGAGATCAGATTTTCAGATGTGAGGTGAGCTTTAGCCCATATTCTTATCTGATCTGAATTTAAGACTGAGATCTGTGCATGTGAAACTTAAATGCTGGGAAATTAAAATACAGCTGCCTGTATTGTAATCACAGAACTGTACAGAGAAATGTTTTCATTAATTCCTGATCTGCCTGTTTTGACAGCAGCTTAGTTGTCTGATAACGGCAAGGAGACAAATTAAATCCTGCTGCAGGCAGTACACAGACCACATTACTCAAAAAGAGAAATTAAAAACTGTTGAACATCTGCTATTACTGTGAATTTAATCTGTAAAACAACTTCATTATTTTACTTCACATATTTAACTTCATTATTGAGGAAAAAGAGAGCATCTTTGTGGTTAGAACTTTTTTTCAGAGGTAAAAAAATTCTGTTATTTATTCTCCTATTTGCCATTGATTCCAGAGTGACTTTCTACAAATAAATTAGTCTGTTTGTACCTTAGCTATCCCATCAGCAAAAAGGGAATAATATTACTGCTCTCTTCATAAGGGGCTGGGAATATTAATTAGTTTCAAATGTGCCCCATTGATAAATGGCAGAAACTACTTCTCAGTACAGAAAATACTTAGTCCCTGGTTGTAGCTGAGAATTATTGTGAATTGAATCCACCCAAGGGTACCAATCATAAAATCAAACTATTTGAAAAAAATGAATTTCCAGAGATGTAAAGGAAAACAAATAAGGCACAGATATGAGGAGAGAATATAAAAAAGTAAAATTTAAAATTTTAGTTGTGTGCAGTTGTAACCTGAAAGGAAAGTCTTCAGTCTTGATGGAAAGTAGAAATCAGATGTGCATCTTCTAACTGAATTTTGTTAGAATTGGCTTGATATGATAAAACCTAGCTATATTTCAGCTGCTATACATGGTATAGATATAGTAAATGCCAATAAATGGAAATCTGGATTGCAAAATGAGAAACGCTGATGACTTGCAGAAGTAAAGACCACAACTTATTCAGAATTACAGGAAGCGGGTTTAAATAATAATCTGTCCAGTAAGAAGTGCAATGATGATACACACAATTTTACATGTCATATAAAGAAAGTGACAAACAATATTGCAAAATATGCAGATATTGATGGAAAAAACTCCTCTCTAGAGGTTTCCTACGAATTTGCATGAATAGGTATATCCTGTCATTCCCAAAATCCTGTGGAATATTATCTAGGAATTCCTAATGGCCATCAGCTGGAGAGCACAGCACTTTGGGAACAAACCATGGTCTGTAATAGATGGGCCAAGCATTGTGATGAGTCTCCAGTGTTTGTAGGTTTAAATGCTGCTTTCAAAAGGAGCAGGATACCTACAAAGAGCTCCTTGTTTGCCATGAATTGAGCACCTTCTCCCTGCCCTTCCTATTTGTCAAGATGTAGACATGAATCAAACTCTGGAGGTGTAATAAAGAGCTGGTAACTCTTTCTTCCTTCCTCCCCCCCCGCCCTCAAGCTCCCCTTTCTTTTCTGAGCTCCTCAGAAATGCAGTTAAAGAAGTTCTCTATGAGCAGCTCATGTGACAGTAGATGATGACATGTCACAAAGTGCTCCTTTATTCACCACCTCAGTCACTTGCAAGCAGACCTGAATCACATCCTCTGCCTCAGAAATGCCTGGATCCCTTCTGTTCCTGCCTGAGCATGGAATAAAATGAAATCAAATGAAATTAAATGCTTCCTGAAGAGCGAAAAAAGACCACATTTCAGCATTTATACTGTACCTATAAGCACATTTGCCCTCTAACTACACTAGAATTTCCACCATATGTCCCTAAATCTCTCTGCTCTCTGTGAAGTTGTTTTGCAACATCAAGTCACAGTCACGGTCCCTTTTCAATAGCTGCACTCACTACTTTCCTTTTTATGAGATTTTAATGAGTCTGGCAATTATTTGTCCATTCACAAGAGTGATAGCTGATCTGAAGCAAAATAGGAGGGAAAAGACCAACCATTTCAGGAAGATTTAAAAGCTTTTTTTAGTTTCATGCCTGATGTATTAGCTAAATAAAAAGCTAAATTTAATTGGGTAATTGAAGATAAGTTTACCAAAACCTGCTACAGCAAGAAGGTAGAGGTGTAAAAAAGCATTATTTGTGCAATATGGGAAATTATTATTTCATAAATTATTATAATAAAATAATAAATATACAACTAAATATTATTTGTATAAATTATTATTTGCACTGCCTTTGTGGAAAGGATACCATCTTCTAGGATCTGGGACAGCTATTCTGACACAAGTTGCCTTTATAGTAAATTATGGGGATGTCAAGCGTGGCCCTTTTTTCTATCCACTGAAAAAGTGACTGTACAACTTAAAACCACAATGTTAGTGCAGTTAAATAGTTTTTATATCTAATTTCTCACTTTGGTTCTTTAGGAATTATAAACTGCCACCCTCCAGTGACTGATTTTGACCTTTAACCTTATGTTATACTGTTTCCACAACAAAACTTTGTGTCTTCTTCACTGGTGCTTGTGTCCAGGAATGTTTTCAGCTGACCTCCAGCTATGACTGAAGCTTTAGAAATATCTAAAAGGAAATAAACCTTTTCCATTACTTCTTAAAAGTAGTGTTTCTCTAAAATGAAAATGCTATATTTTATTCCCAAACAGTTTTTCTGCTTTTCATCATACCTTCTAGAGTAAATATTCATGGACTCATGGAACGGTTTGGGTTTGAAGTGGCTTTAAAATTATTCATAATAATGTTCTATGGGCAGGGACACCTTCCACTATCCCAGGTTGCTCCAAGCCCCAATGTCCATCCTGGCCTTGGGCACCTCCAGAGATCCAGGGGCAGTCACAGCTTCTCTGGGCACCCTGTGCTAGAGCTCAGCACCCTCACAGGGAACAATTCCTTCCCAATATCCCATCTAAACTGTCTCTATCTAAATTTAAATATTATGAAAACTTCTCTGACCATCCATTTTGAGGTGAAAATGAATAAAGAAATATCAGCTAACCGATACAGTGAGCTAAATTTCAAATATCAGAGTCAGTTAATCCTTTTTATAGAAACTTTTTGTAGAAACATCTAATAGAAAATTTAAGAAATTGGTGATGACAATAAATTTCACTGCATGGAAACAAAGGGAAAACAATAAAATTTCAATATAAATTCTTTCTAATGTAGACTCCAGCCATGTATTACCATCCTGTGGCTGCCACATCAAAGCTATAGAATCAGCTTTGCTTAAATAAAATTTCTTTGCAGATCTAGGAAACTGCTTCTTGTCTTCCTATAATGGAAGCTTTTCACTCTCATCTTCCTTTTTGGAGGCATTTTCTCTGTGTTTGTCCAAGTTCTTTGTAGCTCAGCTTAACTATAGTCACCTATTTCATGTCACAGCACATAATAAGATATTCCTCCCTCAGACTTTCTGTACACCCTCCTCTGAATCTAATCAGTTTTAACATAATTAACTCTCAAAGAGATGTAGTACGGCAGCAAGCTATATAAAGGAGCAGTTGATTGTTAAAGATGACAGACAAGCCCTGATGTATGCACCTCCAAGCAGTGATTCTATATAAAAACCTGGTTAATTGGTTAATTACAATAAGATAGGGGTGTATCACCCATAGCTACCCATCACTCAAAAAAAGTTTTAGCTGTGGCATCAACTTCAAATTACAATGAACCCCATTTTCAATCCTGTGCGTAAATTCAGCGTTGCAAATGAAAGAGAAAAGGAGCATTTGGGCACTTCCAAAGTATAAATAAATGATCCCAACTGAATGTTCAAAGAATAGCACTGCCTCAGAAAAAAAAAGTATTTTTTCCCTTTTGCTGGAACCCTGCAGAATCCATCTTTAACAAGCCCTCAGACTAAGTGCACACCATCTGAGCAATATTTGGAGTTCCTCTGAGTGTTTCCAACTTGAACCCAGTTAACTGCAGTTCACCTCTTGGAAAATAGCTGCTCTTTTGCCTCAGATGTTTTTGCCATGAATCACAGGTGGATACTCACAGCCACTATTTGTTTTGAAAGCAGAGAATGTTTCTCCACTGAGCTCTCTGTGAAGCAGTTCAAATATTCCCTAACACGAGCTACATGTAAGTTAATTTGCCACTGCAATCCAGACCTAAATTACGAGGCCTTCAGAGCTGTAGGAAAGAAACCTTGTGCTCTTCAGGATTGGCCAAAGAAATCAGTTTAAACACATCAACAGGACTTACTTGATGTTTGCCCCTCTTTTTCTCATTAGGTGTTACAAAGTTAATGGCTCATTAACAAAGATTTGGATAGCTTGCACTTGCCTTTTGTAATTGTAAGCTAAACAGGATTCCTACTGAATACCTTCAAATAAAAACATGAGGGGAGAAAAGTCTCTGTAGAGGAGACAGGAATGAGAAGTACTACTGAATTATTAGACAGTAAAAAAACCCAACTCAAACCCAAGACATCCCCAAGAATTGGCTGGTTTTTACTCCTGTGGGCAATGAATCCCTTAGAACAATTTTACTAAGGACAAACTTCATTTTGTCTTACTTGGAGTGTTAAGATCAAGATCAATTTCTGCAGGACATGCTGTAATTCATCCAACAGCTATGGGCTGAACACACTGTGAAGAATTTAATAATTTAATTCTTTTTTAAAATCAAAGGTCAATTTTTTTTTGCCTTCCTGGTCTTAATATTTATGTTGTTTTTAAAAAATTGTCTTTAAAAGGCCACAAGTGTTCAAGGTAAAATTTTGGAGGTAATTTTATGAAAATTCCTTTGTTGTGCTTTCTGCAGAATATGCTTTCTCACAAAGCCCTTATAACCAAAAGGAAATTTGGATATGTTCTACAGTCCAGTTTACAATTTAGAAAGATTATTTGATTATTAAGAAACCAGAAGCCTCCACAACTGAACTGCTGGGGGGCATTTGGATCACTTATAGTCATTGCTTATTAATCAGTGAAGAGGTTGGAGGTTTTGTGGTGGTGTTTTTCTTGTTGGTTTCTTGGGTTTTTTAAATTATTTTTTTAAGCTTTATGGAGGACAAGAAGTCTAAAACATGCAACTACCCTAATCTTTCATCAGGTTTATTTGCATTTAAATCCCTTGCTTTTGCACTCCTGCCTATATACAGCCAAGCTTATTTACTTTCTTATCTCCATGTTTTTCAGGAAATTATAATGAAGAAATCTAAGAGGAGAAGAAGTTCTGGGCCATTTGGATTCTGTTCCCAGAAAAAACTCCAAAAGGTAGCAATGTGTGCTGCCCATTTCTCAGTAGCTTTTTCATTGTTTCATTGGGAGATGTTTGTATCTCTGTCACAGTATTCATTTTTTTTTTACTCTGTCCTTCCAGAAATAAAAACAAATACACCTGGAATGGAAAAACTTGTGTATAAATACAGGAAAAAGGGATACCCCTTGGCAGTTCATGAGGAAGGTCAGACCGAGGCTAAATAAACAGGATACTTTTCTCTCCCACTCAAATAATGAATTCTAAAGTGTTTCATGCCTTAATCAAATTAAGGAATGAATTCTCTATTAGTCCCTGAACACCCTAATTCCAGAAAGTCTCATTTCTCCTGGGGTTCTCACCAGTTCATCCAGCTCATGCACCACAAATCAAACCACCCTTCTTGGAAGTTCTTTTCAGTGTTTTTACTCATGGCATTTAGGTTGCAAAATCTGACTGTTTCCTCAATTACCAAACCAATGTGAATCACAGGGTTTAAAAAAAAAAAAAAAAAAGAAAAAAAGAAAAAAGTAATCTTCCCATCATCTTGGTTGAAGCAGGGAGGAAGAAACTTTTTATATGTGAGCTTTATCTTGACCCAGGGGTTTCTGGTTTTTGGCATTCCTGTTGTGTCCACCTTTCCACTGAGGGGCAGGAAATGAGGGAGAGAGCAGCTGCCTCCTCAAACATACTGACTCCAACCAAAATCTCCCTCTTGGGGATCTCAGTTCCCTTAAACCAGGCTGATTCAGGAGCAAATTTTGCACTGAGTCAAACTTTTCCAATTGGCTGCAAAGTCACAGCTGTGCTGCTGTTTCAGGTGTGTCCTGCAGTGCAGGCCACCTCTTATGATCCCCACTCTTTGCACTTTCCTTATTCCTTGTTCCTTATTCTTTATTCCTTATTCCTTACTCCTTATTTATTTTGTGTGTTCAGGGAAGCAATGGAGTTCCAGCTCTGACAAGGCACAACATTCATTAGGAGTTCAGTCATATCCTCAGAACTACTCTGCACAAATTTGGCCCCTGTCTTTAGCCAAATGTATCCATATATTTCGGTTTTAGAATCATAAAATCATTAAGGTTGGAAAAGACCTCTAAGATCATTGAGTCCAACCTGTTTTGAGAAACAGGAGAGTATAATTAAACAATAAAGTTGTACTAAATGGCAGCCCTGAAATTATTCACTGTCTTTGGACTCTTTTCCCCTCTGAATTTATAATGTTCTTTTAATACTTACATACAGAGAATGCTGCATTAAATGGTTTTATTTATTTTTTACTGGATATTAAAAATCTACATGTGCATGTATAAGGGATATAAATATTAGTAATACAAGAAAAGTCATACATAAGAAGGGGGAAAACAGATTTTAAGAAGATGCTTTTTTGTTAAAAAATTTGCTCAGTTTCCTCCTTTGACTGTGTTACATACACAGACATCCTGTGCTCCAATTTTGGTTTGATGCATTCTAAACCTCGAGGTCCTGAGAGCCTGAAAACTGGAAACCCAAATGATTTACTGACATGATTTTAGTGTTCTTAGGTCAGTTCATCGTGTTCCTGGCTTTTCTCTGGCTTTTCTGCGTAGATGTGCAGAGTTCAAATCTGTGACAAGCCCCATTTAATAACTTGCATCTGTCTGCGTTTGCTAGCCTAGAAAATGATTGCTCCAGTTTGGCTAATGACCTCGCTGTTCCAAGCCACTCCAAACATCCTCAGTATTTTGTTTATCACAATAAAGAGCAGCAGCACACTGAGCATGGTGTGCTGTTTTGAATTCTGGAGTCCACATTTCTGTCATGATCTATGTGAGGGCTGGCAACTTGCAAAAAGTTGCTTAGAAAACTGAAAATCTCATCTTGGAGTCCAGCTAAATTAACCTCCTTGGTCAAAGCCTCACCTTTCATTAATCATTAGCTCTATAAGCAGATTAAACTCTTGAAATGAGCAGCATAGGGGAAAGAATGACATTTGGAGATAGCAGGGGAAGATAGGAAGCATTGCCATCACATGCTTAATCATGGGGGATTTGGGAGAAAATATGGCAAGGAGATCACAGGCTGCACAATTGCAGGAAACAGAAATGCAAGGGGATCTTGCACAGTGATTGGAACAAATGGGACTCATCCATCACTGCATTTCCCCACAAATTTAAGGGCTTACACACGCAGAGCTGAAATTACCTGGGGGTATCTCAGCTCCATTATCCTACTTAAGACATAAAAAGATGTTTTAATAGCCATGACCTTGCTGTCTATCTTGCTGGTCTGATAGAAAAAGTCCTGTGATCCAGGCAAAGCTTTCAGACGAACCACTATCTGAAAATGTGATTGTTCCTTCTTCAGTTCATCTGATTGCACTCTCAGGCTTTTTGGAGCATGTTTGTTTTATTTCTCTGCTTTGCCTCCTAAATCAACAGCCTGGAAGCAGACACTGTTTTCTTTTTATGACATCTTGTGTTTTCCATGTTTCAGAGACAGGCAAACAGCTCAAGGCTGCAGAGTGCTGACACACAGCAATTGCTCAACAGGGACACTTTTGATGTGGAGAGAATTGGCTTTTTAGGGCAGTGGGAGAAAGACAGTGCAAATACCACTGGTGCTTGGTGGGATTTCTGCTGGTTGGACACCTCTTGGCCTCTGCTGACACCATCAAAGCTGATGGGAGCCAGAGTCACCTCCCAGAGAAACACAGGCAGCTCCTGCGTCCCTTCACAGCAACCTTCTGAGCAGGGGCTGAGCTCAGAAGTTCATCAAGGAAGTGCTGGTCAGCCTCCTTATGCACATCAAACAACCTTTGTGACTCTGGAAGGGCCTTTTATTTTGTGGGAAGATGCTGAGATTCCTGGAGAATTAAAGCTAAAGAACATAAACCTTATGTACTCACCTAAATCAGCAAGGCTATCATGTGAAAATCCTCAAGAGTAAATATTTCCCAAATGTTCCTGGGTTTCATGAGCTTTGTCAGTCCAAACTCCTTTGGCTTCAGCCACCACAAGCAGGCCCTGCTCTGTAGTTACCATTGGTTAAAAAATTGTAGCTACAGAGAAGACAAAAAAAAATGTTGGGAAGATAGAAATTTAAAATTCTAATGACTGTTTAAGAAGAAAAGGCCAACCCTCACATGCAGTAATCAAATAGAGGTCAGAGTTTAATAATGCAGGACACTTTTGCAGATAGTGTCAGACACAGGCTTTCAAAAGTACATTTATTTGATTTTCCCTGTCTGACAGAGCACTCTTGCCCTTCTCCTTCTACCAGCAGAGGAAACATCAAAATGAGGGAAACTCAAAATCTGCCATAAGCTGAAACACATCAGTGACTGATGTGACACTGAAATAGTTGCAAACACAATCTCACATCTTTTGCAGATATAGTTTTGTTCTGCCAGCTCCATTTATGAAAGGAATAGGATAAACCAGGTGAGGGACTGTGATTTAATGCATTATTCTTCCAGCATACTTTGAGAGAGATGAAAAAAACCAGGATCCTTCTGAATAATACTACTCCAGAGATCAGAATGAAAATGAATGACATATGTATAAGTAAAAAAAAAAAAAAAAAAAAAATCAATTATAAATGCAGGTCAAATTGATTTGCATCATTGAAGGCTAATTATCTTTATATATATTGAAACATCTCTTCTACTGTAATTTTAAAAACTATCTAAAATTAGAAAAATTTTTCTAATTGTGAAACCTGTAGGATTCCTTGATGTTTAACTTGGCCCCCTGAGTGTTCACACCAGGCTGTTGACTCAAACTCTTAAAATATTTGGAGTGGATTATAAAAATAGGAATTAAAATTGTTCTTGGTAGGCCTCAGCTTCCTCCTGCACACTTCCACTGCTCCTCTGGCTTTGGCAGACCTGGAAGTTGTTAGCAGCAGGGAGGGATGTTCTATGTCTAGAAGGGGATCCATTGTTTGCATGCAGGGTGAGGCCAGTCTGCAAACGTGCTCATTAAATGGGAAAGGAAACCTCCACCTACCAGGCAAAGGCAAAGGGATGGTGCTGGATTGCACCAATAGCTTTCATTTTAAGTTAGTTTCTAGTTGCACAGCTCAGAATTGCACATTTTCCTTTTGTGATGTGCAAGGTGTGTCAATGTGCTGTCAAATGTGCTCCTTGTGTGTTCTGAGAGCTGCAGGAGTGGCTGAGCTCTGCATGAGCTTCTAGCAGGAACCCCCAGAGCTGTGGGGCAGGAAACCCTGGGGACTGGAGCTGCAGCATTTCACTTCTGAAGGAGTGAAATCATCACAGGATGGAATCATGGTTTGGGCTGGAAGGGGTCTTACAGCTCATCTCATTCCACCCCTGCCATGGCAGGGACACCTTCCACTAGCCCAGGCTGCTCCAAGCCCCATCCATCCTGGCCTTGGACACTTCCAGGGGTCCAGGGACAGCCACAGCTGCTCTGGGCACCCTGTGCCAGGGCTCACTACCCTTCAGCCTCCTCAGAAGTTGGCAGAGCCATGCCTTGACTTTTCAGACTTAAAACCCACAAGGTGATGCTTCAACTAAAGAAAGACAACACCAGCCCTGGGAGTTGTTCCTTCCATCTTTCATTCCTCCACATGGGCTAAGTAATATCTGGCCTCCTGCCTTTAAAGACATCAAAATATCCCAAATATATCTTTTAAAAGGTTTCAGGATCAAAGGCAAGTCAAATCCAATGTGGTTTAGAGCTTGTGAAACTCTGGAACATCTTTAGGGTTCACAAAGCTTGTTTTAACTTGCAAAATATTTTCCCTTTAATTAAACCCCATATTTCCCAGCCAGGGTGATTCAGTTTTATATTCAGCTGAAGTGAGAGAGTGGTGTGTGTTCACATAATCTAAAACACACACAACAGAATGGGAACAGAAAACTGGATGCTAAAAGTCTTCAGACATTAAACAGAAAATTGCTAATTAGCAAACAAAGTAAAATAGCATCCAAAAAGGCAGAGCAAGACTTGACTACTCTTGCAGGAAAATCACGAAGCAGAAGTGTGATGTCATTAACTTGCTTTAATAAGCAGAGTTGCCATTTAGGGTGCTGATGTTCAACCAGAGGAAATCCTCATTGAATTTTACAGACCCACAGCAGCTGAAAGCCTTTCCTAAAAAACACTGGGTTCGTTTCTGGAAGTTTTATTTTTGGGAGGAGGCATATGAAGAGATTTCAGAGGAGAAAAAAAAAAGAAGAAGAAAGAAAATTGAGGGATCAACTGCCAAAGCTAAACAGGTAATGGCACACTTAACTTACACAGAACTGAACTGGAGCAATGTGATAAATGAAGAAAAAAGGAAAACCTACTCAGAATATGCTTATCCAGAGATGTGAGTAGCTGTGGCATCCTGTCCTGTGGTGCCCTCCAAGAACTGAAGCAGCAGCTGCTCGAGGATATCCCAGCTGCACTTGAAAATTCCCACTTAGAGCATTATTCCATGGACCTCACACTTGACTCTGCTGACTTGACTGCCCTCCCGTTTTAGGAACAACAGAAATAGGATGTGACAGGCTCTAATACCTTTCAAGGCTAACTCTAGAGACAGAAAAGATATTCTGGAGATGACAACTAAACTGCTTTTGACAAGTAAGAAAAATGCACCTAGAGTGACAGATTACTCACTTAAAAAACTCAGCTTAAGAGAGGTGAAAATTCAAAGAGATGTCCAGTCAAAAAGTATGAATGGGAGAAGCAACTGGGAAAGATTTGGGAGCATCCTATTCCTTTATATCTATACTGAAAAAGCATTCCAAGTCTGGTTAGATAGATTTGTATTCTTCAATAAGCTTCAGCTAAGAAAAAGACAAAAACCTTTGGCCATTCTAGACCTGCTGCTACACATTTAAGCTGAAGCTGACCTTGAACCAGAGAAGGAAATAGAACCACACAGAAATCTGCCATTCTGAGTGAAGATTTACCTTGGACACTGCCCTGGGAAGTGTCATCAAGACTTTCCTGTTGGGTACTTTGGAGGTTTAAAGCTTTTTGTTGGCTCACCAGACCCCTGCCAGCTTTTAGCATTTCTTTCGGACCACACTGTATTCTTACCCTCACTCTGAAAACTGTGATTCTTTTCTTTTCCATGGCTTTCAGAGTAGGGATTATCCTTAAAGATATGCAAACTCCACCTGGACTGATGTTTGGAAACCTTTGCTTTGCCTCACCACTGTCTGTGGGAATTCTCCAAGGTGCTCCTTGCTAAACAAAAGTACGAACCATAAAGCGGTAATATCTCAACTACTGGACTGAAGCAGTTTCCTCACCATCCTTCTGCCTATTGCCAAACCACTGAGCTGTTCCTGTTTATTTTAAAAACTTATTTAGAAATCTGAATCTGGATGGGGAGAAGAAAGTAAAGTCAACATGAGGTAAGGGAAGAGCATTTCACTTACTTAGCTTGCACTAGATTCACCCTTATTTGTTATTGCTAACTTAACTCTGGGCTGGAAAGAAGAGGAAAGCTATAATCAGTTGCTTTTAACTCAGGCTTAAAAATTGTGGCCAAAGTTTTTTAGTATGCACTTAGAGAAATCCAAAGAAGTTGTTTATAGGGCAAAACTTTCCTTCAATGGCAGTGAAAATTAAATCTTGAGATAGATGGGCTTTTTAATTTTCATCTGGTTGGGTTTTTGGGGGTTTTTTTGTGGTTTTTTTTGGTGATTTTTTCTTTTTTTTTGGTGGTTTTTGTTTTGTTTTGTTTTGTGTTTTTTTGCTGGTTGCTTATTTGGTTGGTTGTGGAGGTATTTTTTTGTTTGTTTTTCAGTTCTTACTGTAACATATCTCATCTCTGAAGTCTCAGCTTCACTGTGCAGAGTTGTTATTTATGGTCAGTGCATAACATTTTGTCCCTTCTGAAAAGCTGACTTGGATTTGTCCAAATGCCCAGTAAATGCTGTTCCCTAATGGGACAGTAAAAGCCACTGACCCAGTATAGGCAACATGCATCTACATTTTCCTCTGACCTGCCATTCCACTTGAGCTATTAAGTGGCAGAACTTGCTGGACACAGCATAATTCATAATATTCCTCATCTATTATGCTTCATTTTGCTGCTAAGAAAGGATTACAGTGAAAGAAAGAAGAAGAAGAAGAAAGTTTACAGTGCAAAAACTGCACTAGTCAAAGATAATGTGGCAGCTCCAATTGTTTTCCTGCTGGAATGTGATGCTGGCTGGATGCCCAAGTGCTTCTCTCTGGTTGTTTAACCATGCTCTCACAAAGCTTAAGGCCTGATGGCATCAGGTCCAATTCAGGTACAAAGGTGAGTGCAACAAAAAGTGTTTTCCTGCCACCCCTTGCCTTGCTAAAGCCCCAAAGAGGATCCTGTTCTTCTCTCTCCCTAGAAATGTTCCTCTGCTCCAATTTAGCCCAAATCTTGCAGTGTGAGGAGCAGTGGGTGGAGGTCAGTTGTGCCTCTCTGCTGCCTGGTACTTTTAGGAGAGGCTGACCAGGTGCTTCAACATTTCAAAAGTGAATAGAAGCAGTGTCATTGTGAATATGCCTGGAGTTTTGGAATCGATTTTCTCAGGCACTAGAATTCTTCACCTCCCCTTCCCTAGCTCAGCCTGAGAGGGAAGTCCAAGGTGTAACTGGCAATCCAAGATGATACTCAAAGCCCAAACTTAACCAAAAATTTAAGTGAAAACTCAGCAGCCTCACAAAACCAGATCGCTGTGAAACACTTTAAAATTACTTTCTTGATGCTCTTGCTTACAGATGAGTAACAAGACCCCCATGTCACAGGATAAAGAGGATATATTCTCCTGGAAAAAAGTTTTTTAGGGGCTGTGTTTGCACACACAGTTAAGGATGGATGCAATCCTGATAGGAAGCAGTTCCTCCAGGGATCTGTTGGCTTTACCTCTGGTAAATATGGATCCCTAAGAGGAAGATTCCTTGCATGTGAGAACAACTGCTTGCAAATTTAGTTGAAAATGTAGCTTTAAATCCATAGATGCAAAAAACACAAAGACTGTGCTCGTGTCAAGAATCTGCTGAATCCTGTGCTATCCATCTGCCCATGTGTAATTTAATCTGGCACCATTTCCAGTGATGTCATGCCTGGAACACCCAGCCCTGTGGAGAGAGGCTCCCTGGGATGGAGCTGCTGCATGAGGTGGAGAGATCAGCAGATGTGGTAATTCACTCCTGGAATAGTGTTCCTATCGAATTGCGTACTGGAGCAAAGGCAGTTTCTGCTCTTTAATCCATGCAGTTTTGGAGCAGGCACGTGTTCAAAAGACAGGTAGGTGAGCCAGGCAGTTCCACAGCCAGTTCTTCTGGCTGAATATTCCAGTTTTAAGGAGAAGTGTTCCATTATGTCATTCCAGCTCATGTCATTTCTAGGCAACTGGTTTGCAACTGCGGGATAAGGAGCGTCTGGCAAAATCTGTTCTGTGTAGATAAAGTTCTGCTGCATGAGGAGTCTTCCCCCAGCCCAGCTGAGAAAAACTGAGGTCAGTTTGAGCCCTGTGTGTAGCCAAGGAGACACAGCCACCACTCAAGTGATGATTTATTGGTTTCTCTCGAGTTTGTCCAGCAAAATTTCAAACATACCAGCATTCTGCTGAGAAATCACAATGTAAGAGCACGAGATGTTCCAACACTACTGTCCAAAAAAAACCTGGTGATCACAAGGTTGTATCTGGAACTGAGACAAACTGTTTATCATTTTTGAAAAATGAACCAAAATAATGCTGTCAGAATTTCTTGGAAAATTTAATGTGAATTTTTATAGTGTCAGAATCAACATGTTGTATGTCATTATTCAAGTCTTGCTGTCATAATGGAGACCATGTAGAGATATGGAAGAATTAAATGCTTGATGATTAAAATAAAATTAAAGGAGAGTTTGGTATGAGATTTAATTTATGCAACATTAAAGGAATTCCTGACAAGAGTTTTTTTTTCAATATGAGCCATTAACATTAAACATAATAAAAAATATAATATGCTGTTACAAAATAATTTTAAGACCTTTCCTAAAAGATCTCCCTTCAGGTAGACACCACAAGTGGGAATTATTTCAGGGCAGCAGTGAGTGGCTATGGAAATTCAGGTTTTTTCTTTTTAGTGAAGCATAGATGAAGATACAGAGTGCTGCTTTCACAAGAAAAGAGCAACAAGGAAAAGCTAGCCAATGCTTATGGCTGAAAAGTTTTCTGGAACGCTAACTTAGATGAGAGAAGTGACAAACATGCCCTTGATATTTATAATTTTTGTCTTCTATGTGGCAGCTTTTGACTTTGTGACATTTGAATCTGTTAGTGTGAAATGGATTCAGATGTTGCAAAAATGCACCAGATCTTGCAGAGCATAAAATTAATTGTCTCTAGCACAGAAAGCTGTTATTTTTGTTGCACAAAATAAATCAAAAGGAATGTTAGGCTAATAATAAATAAAGCTACAATCGTAAACAATCTGTTCCTTTTGTTAGGTTTTATGTCATGTTTTGCATAAGAAGTTCAAACAACAACAAAACTGAAAGCTCCTCTCATGTAAATGACTTTACTCAACAGTGGAAAAATCCACCAGAATGAATCCTCAATGATCTCCTCCACTGAAACCTAATTCCTTTAAAAAAGGGCAAAATACTCAAATAATGCCCCCAAATATATTTGACGCTTGTAAAAATCTTGTACAGAACAAAAAAATCTTTCACTTTTTTCCACTAGGGGACTGACATTCTGTCCCATAAGCCAAGAAATTACACAAAAAAAAGGGTTTGTTCAGAGAAGTTGGTTCAGAAATTGAAAAAGTTCACAGAAGTTCATAAAGTGAAGAGCAAATAGGTTAATGATGCAAGAAATGAGACTGTAAGAAAGGAGAATTTATGTTTGGTTCAGAGCTGCTCGATGAGGTGCAAAGCTCTGATTAAAGGGAGACTCTTTGATTACCAAGTGTTGAAAATGAGGAACCCTGGGACTCAGACATCAGACAAAACCAGGAGTGTCATATCCTCAGGCTCCTGCCACCAGCCTCATGTCCCCTACTGGGGTCCCTTCCTGGGGTAGGACCTTCCACCCAGAGCCAGGTTTGACACCAGAAGCAAACCCAGCCCTTTTCCACTCAGCAACTTCTTCACATCCCTCCTCTTTCAGTGATGCAGACATGCAAGATTTAGATATTCCCGTTCCCAGAGGAGGAACGTCTACCTCTTATGAATTTCTCCTCCTGACAGGTCACATCAATTTCATGAACATCCTGCTCAGTTTGGTTCCTAAGATCCTCACTAAATATCAATCTCTAGTTTGAATGGCAAGCTGACATGATTTTTTCAGATTTTTGCTAACCCTGAACCATGTAGCTGCAATTTCATCTGTGACAAAACTAAACTAGGAATTTCTTTTGAGATTGTGAGGTACATGAGATGGTGTCAGCAACACAAATATGTGGCTTTGATTTGCCTACAAAACCTCGTGCGTGCTGAACTTGCAGAGCTGTTTCTCTTAGGATCTTACTCAAACTGAATTCTTTTACCTTTTACATCATCAGAGATGACTTTCCAATTGCCACTTCCAAGTTTCCAGCAGTGGCACCAGAAGCACTTAGGCTAATCCATGTGTTTGTAGGCCAATTCAGCATCTTGACACAAGCACTTCTGTCTGTCTGAGGAGAGTCCTTTTAATTCCCTCTGGATGTGTGACATTGGGGTTTAGGGGTGAGGTGATTGTGGTGGTGCTGAGGGGAGGGTTGGATCAGAAAATTTTGAAGGTCTCTTTCAGCCTCACCTCTGTGTACAATTTGCCAGCCCTGACTGCAGCTATTGCAGGGCAAATAAAGTCTTGACACATTGGTGGGGCTGGGAGGACTCAGTAGACAAAAATAATAAGGTGCTAAAAAATTCAGTAAGCTACATTGGCCTAAATCCCACCTCCTGCTTCCATGCTTTCATCCCTACTTTTTTGGTACAAACTCATTAGAAGAAGATTAATTTCATATAGACTTAGTGGTGGCTGAAGGTGCAGTGAAGGCTACTGTCTGTAAGGAAAAAAGAAGAAAAAGCTGAAGGGGAAAACTGATTACATTTCAAGCAGAGCACCTTTGCTTCCAGCGAGATCTCTGCTGTTTCTCAAAGTTTTGGAAAGGCTTTCTGATGACAGCATGGATTGTTTTTCCTGTTGCACTTTCCTTCAGTCTGTCTACAAGCAGTTGTTGAAGTGGATTTAAATGTGCAAATGGTATTTTGAATAGAGTCTGGAAACTGTAACACATCAGAAACGACAAAGAAAAAACTCTTTAAACTGGGAAGGAATGCAAAACAGGACAAGCAACAGTGCCAGCCATGACAGGAACTGAAAAGCTGTTTCTGGTGTTTGCTGTAGCAAAAATTTTGTTCTTTCTAGAACTTTGGGAGATATTCATGCTCAGTAGGAATTGAATATCCAATAGGAATTGGAAACATGAATGTTTATTCATTGACAATGGCACACATGCAGAAACTTTCTGTCTAAGTTCCACTGTAATTACTGGAAGTCAAGATTATTTCTCTTTTCCCATTTGTCTGAATATTAAAGCTGCCATCTCCTAGGTACAGACCTAATAGCTTTGTGGAAGAAAGAAAACAATCAAATTTTTTGGGTCTTTCCACAGAGAAAGCAAACAAGTAATCCTCATCCAAGTTCATTAAGAATTCTAAGGAGACTATCATGCAGGCTTTGTGCTACATTTTTTTAAACTATTAAATTATCACAAGCCGTAGACAATTAGGCTGAGAATGAATTTCTCAGAGACAGCAGGGAACTCTGAGACTGGCACCTCTGTCTGCTTTAGTGAGAAGAGAAAAAGCTGAGAGTATCATCAAAGCAGCCTTCATGGGGCTCTGAGGTTTCTGTGACTGAGGCCCAGTTAAGCACTGGCATTGCCCAATTTCCTCATGGAGGTATTTAACATCATGGACTGAAAATCAGAGCCTGGGAACAACAAAGGTTTGGAGAGACAACACTCAACGTTCAAGGTCTGCCTGGAGAAATAAAACTCCAGCCAGAACCTCGCTCCCTGGATCCTCACAAAGAGAATCCAGAGGAGAGAAAGTGAGGAGCTATGTGATGAAAATGAAAACCATCAGCATATTCAGAAGGAAACAAAGGCATAAGCAGTTCCCTCAGTAGCCTTGTCCTCACTGCAGATATGGTGTTAGCAAATTCCCCCAGCCACAGAGAGCAATTATATTGTCTCTATGTAATTGTACTTCCTTGCTTCTGTTCCTTGCTGATAAAGCAACCATTACATAAAAATTAACCAATGTTGATAATATTCACAATGAACAACTACACCAAGGACTCAACTTGGACAGGGAGGCTGTGAAATGCTGTCCACTAATGGTTCTGACTCCTCAAGAAGCTGCCCTGAAAATGCACACAGAGCCCAACACACTGTTTTTGGTAACTGCTACAGTGAGGGTGTTCTTCATGTCCTTCCACACCTTTGCCTACAAGCAAATGCATTCCCACCCCTCAAACCCAGGAAAAATAGCTTTTAATCAGCTTTTAACCATTTTTTATCAGCCCTGTATTTCCTTGGAAGCCTGAAAATTCTTCTGCTCTGTCCAAGTTCCTGAATACTTGTCCTTTTATAAGCTTCAGCTATATCCAGTTTTGTTAATTTGACAAAGATGCAAGGCAAGAAGTGCCCCTATAAAAGGGGAAGATCCAAATTAAAGTGGCCCTCTCACTCCTAAATATCTTAAAATGCTTGGCCCACGTACTCATGAAACAGCTGAATAGGAGCAACCAAAAAAGTTTCCATGAGGCTGTCTTGAGTCAATTATACCACAAGTTACAGATCTGTTTCAAGGGTTCCCTCTCCCATTTGCAATTCATCAGGAATGTTGGAAGCTCGGCAAAGGGCTTGGGCTGGAATTGCAGGTACCCACCATATCCCTTAACAAATCTCCCTTGCATTTAAAGGAGAGAATGTATGAAAAGAAATCTGCCCCCACTGTTACTTAGGAAAGAGAAAAACCCATTCAACCAAGACCCCAGAAAACCCCAAACCAAACCACAAGATTAATCAGATACATATCCCTGCTATCCTAAAAGGACTTCACTCAGAAGTCCATGGAAGAATGAGGAAGAAAGATGAACCCATGAAGTGTTTATGATGGCTGTGACATGCTGCTTGTAAGTGTGTATAAATAAAAAAATATATATTGGGAGGAAATTCCTGCCTGTGAGGGTGCTGAGGCCCTGGCACAGGGTGCCCAGAGAAGCTGTGGCTGCCCCTGGATCCCTGGAAGTGTCCAAGAAGAGGCTGGTTATAAAAGTTTTTGAAGAACAGAAGAAGTAAAATGCAGTCATGTAGAAGCAGAACGTGCTGGGTCTGAGGCTGCACATATCAGGTTGTTGATATGGCCAAGGTGGGGACAAATAGTTTTCAAAAACCACCAGAGAGCAATCCAAATTCAATCATTAAATACTAGAAAATGAAAGAACTTGATTAAGTTCCAAATGATGCCATCTTAAGAAAAAACCCTATATTTGAAGACTTCAATGTTAAGTTTGATTTTCCAAATGAATTAACTTGCAGGCAGATTAATCAATAAACCAGACATCAACAAGGTACCTGTTAGCATTGCTAAAAACACAGATTTGTAAAATTTCCAAGGATTAGGCTTTTGAAGACATTTTTCATAAAATAATGGAGATGCTCTTGATAGGTGATTTGTATGGCTTACAAATCCAAAATTCCTAAGAAAATCCCATGAAGAAGGCTTTGTTTCCAGAAGTCTCTGAAAGCTCCATGTATCTTGAAACAATAAAGGATGTGCACCAGGACTTAATTTATTCCTTTGTTAAATTAATTGCTTCCATGCAATTTTCCTTCTATTAGGATGTAAATGCTGGAAATAGAAGGTGGAAGCTGAAAATATCACAGGAGAATTCATGCCTGAAGGAGCAATCTGAGCTGTGTCCTTACCACCTATGAGATATTAGCAGCAAGTTGTGAATAGATCTGATAAAATTACTATTGGTAGGATGATGCAGCTGTTGCAATGTAACTTTTGGCTTACACCAGGCTTATTCATAATCTATTTTTATGGTTTTCAAAATCCAGCAAAATAAAAAAGGACCACTGGCTAATTGTTACCATACTGTTTATCCAAAGAGCTATTTGCAGTGCACTCCAGAAGCAATTCCCTCTCCTGTCCTCCCCCTCTCCAGCCCTTGAGTGCTTCTAGTTCTAGCATTTGATTTCTAAAATTAAACTTGGATCCACCTTAAAGCTCATAGTTTAGAGAATCTGGATAAATGAAATGCCATTTAAAGCATCCCCATGCCATCCCTTTCCTGTGCTATTCCTTTGCTGTACTCTACCAGACTGTAACTTCTTCACTGCCTAAATGTTCAAGGCAGCATTTACTTTAATGCTTTTCTCTTTTTAAAAATTCCAAATATTTACCTTTTGTTGTTGATGTACTCCCTATACAAGAAAACACAAGTGAATTTCACATATGACTGTGGGTATTCAGTAGTGATTTGGTTTCTAAGCTCCCTTCCACCTCAAACCATCCTATCATCCTGTAAAACAAGCAATACTGCTAAAGGTGAAAAATGGACTCATAACTTTAATAATTACCTCATTGTGACATCAAAAAAATAGACAAATGGAATCCCTGTTTACACTACAAGAACTGAAGAGTTACAGGAGGTTCCAAGTTGATGGAATTTCTAAGCTTTGGTACATTGCCTCAAAGTAATTGCAAAATTCCTGTTTATGCCTTTAAACATAAAAATGTGTGTCTTTAATTCCACAAACAATTCCACTATTGTCTAACCCATGTTTGATTGACCTACTAACCCACAGCCAGGTAATATTACTGGCAAGGATATTTTAACTTTATTTTAATTCATTCTCTTAGGCCCTTAAGAGGCACCTGGGCTCAACAGGCAGCCTGAAAAGCAAAGCATAATCCAGGTATTCTGAAGGAATTCTTCAGCTGGAGCCTGGGAGGGAGCTGAAATCTTTCTTGCAGTCTTAAAAGTTTCATGAGAGGAACCTCCCACAACCATGAAATTTCTTTTTATTCGGGGAACCACCTGAGTCTGGTCTCTCCTGACCTGAGGAACAGGTACACGCAGAGGTTCAGAACAGAAAAAAAAGACAAATCCTGCTTCATTCCAAGGCAGCCCTGCAGGGAATTTGCTAGCAAACACTGTAGTAGTTTCAGTGTTTCCAAATGCTTATTCTAGTCTATTTTTGTCTTACTAAAATACTTAATTTCCTCTTCAGAGTCATCTGTAAAATTCATTTTTGATCTCCTTGATCCCCTTTTTGGGTAATTTGTGTATTCCAATGTCTGTGTCCTATTTAGTAACTTGTATAGTGCATTGTTTTCCAGTTGCATTAACACTCATAGTCTAAAAATACCAAGTCTGTTCACCAGCCTTCTTGAGCCTTTGCCCAAAACTCTTTTTTTCATATGACAGCAGGCAAACTTACCACAAGAAAAGCAGAAGAAAAGATTTCTTTGTCCCATTTTTTGTCTCAGGAAAGGTAAATCAAAAATTGGATGGGTGACCTCTTAGAAATAGTAATTTAAGCCTTAAGAAGCATTAGATAATTGAATGTTGTTATAAAAATTAATTAGATTTAAATACACAGTGTGAATGTTTTCAAAGCTTTGACCTTTTAGGAAGAATCAGAAAAATCTTTGTGGGATATCTCCTGATTTTTTTGTTCTAGATGTTTCAGGTAATAAATGGATTTTTTGTATGTATTTCTTTCCAGCAGACCAGGGTAAATGACCCCTTTTCCAATGAAACTTAGCACTTCACATAAATTATACTTTTGAACTCATTTCCAATCAAAAATTCCTAGACCTGCTGCCTAATTAAAAAATTAAAAATATATTCTACAGGTATTATTTGGAATGAAATGTTTCCAATTGCATGGTGCGTTTTATTATTGCAGACTTTGCAATGATCTTGTCTTAAGGTCATGAAAAAAGATGGAAGTTCCATCTTGGTGATTTATTTACTAATTAAAGCACTTTCTATATTTACTCAAAAAATGTTTATGTCAAAAATACTGCTGAATTTCTCCAATGATTATGAAGAAAATGAACATTCTTTCTACTAATTGCTGAAAAAAGGACTCGGGTTCAATCCAAAACATTTCAAAAACCTAAACAAAATAACATGGAGTTAATCTGAGGAATTAATCTGAGGAAATCACAACCTGCCCATGGGTAGAGAGTGAAGAAGAGGAGATTCTACGTGTCCAAAATACATTTTTCAATCCACAGGACTGATCATCCAGGCATATTTTACCTCATTCTGCATTCTGGCTCCCTGTTTTCTGGTGGTTCACCTGCAGATTATTTCTCCTAACAAGGAAGTGTTTATTTGGAAATAAGCACCTTTTATAAGCATTGCACCCTCCTCTACTCCAGCACTTGCCACATATGTTCATAATAAAAAGCAAGTCATGCATATCAATTTTTTCATCCATTAAAAACACTTTTTGGATTCATTCTACCTTTGCAGAAGGAAGCAGTGAGTTTAAAACCCCACTCTCTTGGTATTTTAGTTATATGATGAGTGACTTTGCCTATTGACCACTGTATTATCTTACTTTCAATGAAACTTTCTGTTAAAATAAATATAAAAATCAAAAATTGTCCTACCTGTTTGATTTGGAATATTTTTTGTCTTCTGATTTAGAAAGACAAAAAGCTATCAGTGGGGATTAAAAAAAAACACCAGAGGAGATCTGATGAGTCAGTGATAAATCTACTTAATGTTTGCCACTGAGCAATTTCTGTTCTGACAAATTTAAGATGACAGTAAAGTGCTTTTTAATGGAATAAATTGGGTAAAACTCAATCCCTAAAGGCTTCAGGCAAGCCCTGGTAAGCATCTCACATCTTCTTGAGATCATATAGCTCTTGATTTAACTTAAAGCAAACCTGACTGTATCTTTATAAAGTATATGAAGGTATTTGTCTCTATCCCTAGCAGGCTACTTTGTTCTAGTTGATTATCAAGAAAACAGCAGTTCAAATTACAATTTCTTTCACAGCTTCCTGTCACTATTCTAAGTGTAACAGCCAAGTTTTATGGGCACATCAAAAACAGTAGCAAAGAATTTTTTTCCAAAGTTTGGGAAGAAGCCTCAACCATTATGGTCACCCCAGTGGGATTTTTAGGTTCCTTGTCAGACCTCTGTAGTGATCCTGGCATTATTGACCTGGACCACCATCACCTAGAACATCCCACAAATGGGATTAGGCTGCCTTGAACCAATTGAATGTATGAATTTAAAAAAAAAATATAGATACATATAAAAAAGGCATATAAATAGAAACATCCTGAAAGAGAAGAATGCAAATCAGGAAAAGAATATAAATACAAATATCTTGTCAGTTTAAATGCTATTGGATTTTTAATGACATCCTGGTTATAGGCATTCCATTTACAGTAAACCTGTTGCTATCCCAGATGTGAGAACACAAATCTGTCCTACCTCTATCTCTTCTTTCATCTTTTTACTTTTGGGCTCAGAAAAATGTCAAAGCGTGTTGAGAAAAAGCTGCACATCATTAAATGTCTTTAACCTGAGTTTGCAGAAAGGGGAAACTCTTCCCTACCTCTCCCCCACTGTGGGTTCCAAACAGGAGTACTGAGGGTAGCAGGAATTAATTAGGAGTATGGAGCATGAAATAATGTTATAATTGGGCTCCTTCACCAAGATGATGGTGCCATGGGTCTCATCATCTGAGGATGTGCTGGTTAAGGTTTCCATCCTTAAGCTGGAGTTAGGAGGAAAAATCAGTCTTTCCTTTTAACTGAGCAATCCTGGGAAGTATTCTGAGATGCCATCTCCTGGATAACCCTCAGGGAGCAGCTTTAAGGACATATGAAGCTTACATAAAACACAAATGCTGAAGAACTATTCTTAAAAGAAAAAAAAAAATAGATGCAATTTTGTTGTCCAGAAAAAAAATGTGGCCTGAATTTAATGTAACTTCCCTCAGTAAAATGAAAAAATGCCAGCATATGTCTCTTGGGAATTCGCAAGAAAGCAAAATAGAGTTTGAGTTACATGGGAAAGTTACATAGGAAAGCTATTCTATTTAATCAATTATCAAAAATTAATGAGCAAAACAATTTAGCAACAAGCTTCCTCCATTTTAGCTGTTTAAACATAAATTTCAATCATAGAGACAAAATGCTTCATTGAGAGCATGGTATTTTATTTAAATTATCCCTCAAGTGTCAGCCATCACTTCTGTGACATTCAATTTTCAGTACTGGTGATAGGAGAGGAAGCTCATAAAAGGTGGGAGAAAGTCTATTTAGCTGTACTAGAGACCAGTACAAAGTCCTTGAAGGGAATTTGATGCCAAAAGCCTATTTCTGTCTGAAGAATGGCTGAAAGTCTTGACTCTGTCAAGATTAAATCAGGGAACCAGGGGCCCTGAAGGGAATTTGGAGCTTGTTACAGACTTCTATTTCCTTTAGGAGCTTTCTCCAAGAGCTACATGGAAGTGTGCAACAACCCAGCCCTCCTGAAATCTGATTACTTTGTTTGCTGCAGGAGGAGGCTCTTGGGCAAGGAGCATCTCAGGAGGAATTGCAGGGCCCAAAAGTCAACAGGGTGAGAACTTGGATGGAATCTGCTGCTCCAAATGTGTCCCTGACAGGAAGAACCCAGCTCTAGAAAAGCGGGCTGCAGCAGGAGATGTTGATTCTGTCAGCAATTGGGAACATTTGTGTAGAAGTGTCTGTACACTGGGCTACATTTCAGTGGCACTGCTGGTGTACAAACATTTCTCATTAGGAATTAATCACTGCTGGGGTTTATAATCACTGTGGATTCAACATTTTACTGGGGCCTGGAACACATGTGGTGTCCTTATGTTTTTCACCAGCACTGAAAATGTATAATTTTTTTGTTATTAGTACCACTTGAATTATCAAAGTGCTTATGAACCCCAGTTATGGGTGTGGGCCCCAATGTACTTTATGCTGTTAAATATGAAAAGGAGATCCAAAATGCTTTAAAATTTGGCAACAAGGTGATAGGCAGCAGCTGAATACAAGTCAGAAAGTCTGGTCAGCACACCTGACAATGCCTTAATCAACAACAGCCTGTTGGATTTAGCTGTCAGCATCAAAAAGTTTGAAATATTTCATTAACTGTAAAAATTATTTTTTAACTTCATCAGTCTTTGCTGCTGGCAATACTACTGCATCCAGAATATAGACCTACATGGAATATACAGAGTTTCTGACTTGTTACCCAGTGTTTCCAAATAAGAAGGTGCTTAATAAGTCTCAAAACAATCCAGGCAAAAAAATAGGTATGTGATATCTGATCTCTGCTTCCGAGAAAATCTTAAGACTTATACATTTTATGTTTAAGCAAAGAAATCTTGATACAAAATATCATCTATTTTCATATATCTATATCCATATATCTATCAACCTGAACCTCTCCTGGCACAGCTTGAGGCTGTCCCCTCCTGTCCCATTGACAGTGAGATAAATTTAAAAATTAACCTCAGAAATAAAAACCCCTGACTGGTTAAAAGCCTCTGTTTCCTTTAGATTCAAGGATTCCCTCTGTTTTCATAGATTCAAGAAAAGTAAAGGCAGAGAAGGTTGTCGGTAATTTTGGTTAATTAAATCTCTGCCAAGTGTTTAGAGTGTCCATACAGGACATTTGTTTCTGTTGCCTTTGTGGCAGAGTGTGACACAGCTGGCTGTGCTGGCTGAGAGCAAAAATTCAGGTTTCCCTCTGGGCTCAAAATCCTCAAAGGCCTGTTCCTGATGTGACATAACCCTGGATGTGATAATCTGGGGAGTCTGGAAGAACCAGTTTTGCTCACTGAGAAGCAGAGCAGCACTGAAGAGTGTGAGGACTCCCTGTGCGTTAAAACAAGGCTTAGAAAAACACTTGTGAATTAAAGTGAAATGCAATCCTGCTGCCTCCACATCAGCATGAACACGTGTTGTACAAGCGTAACAGAAATTGCTAAATAAACTCTGAAGCAGCTTCACTGTTTAAAATGAATAGAATCCAGCAAAAGGAGTGTTTGGTACAGCTCCCAAACAAAATCTGCCACTTGCCAGAAGGTGCCCCTGAGTTGGTTTGGTTTGGTTTGCTGGATCCAAATGCCACAAGGGCATTTGTCTGCTCGAGCTCAGAGCTTCTTTCCAAAATCTGTGAGTCTGGGTTGAGGTCATCAAACATCCTACACTTCACCCAAGGCAGCAAACTGGGCTGGGCAACAAATTGGAAATGATCTTAACTCTTTTGGAAAATTGTCTTTGCAAAGATGCAATTGGAAATGGTGCTGGCAAGACTCAAAGGAATGACACTGATATTCATGAAAACATCAGATCTTTGAGAGAATAAATCAGAGACTATAATTCTCTAAATCAGAGACTATAACGAGAAAAATTCCAGATTATATTCCAATCATTGTGTGCAAATGGAGCAACAAACTTCCATGTTTACACCTTGGAGAGCATAACCCATAATGAGAGGTAAACAGGGGAATACAGAAATATAGAAATGGAGAGAAAAGCACTGGCTCCTGTAACTTCTGTGTGCCTTGGAGAATTTTCATTATAGATGGCACTTCCACTGCAGTGGCTCAACGAAATAATTTTTAAGAACCCCTCAGAATGTATTCTAAGATCAACTGCAATTTTTGTAGGTATTTCCAGTGATGTCTTTGTAGATATTTTCATGATGTCCTTGGTCCCAGCTAAACTAGATTATCTGACACATAGCATATGTTGTAAGGGGTTTGAGCGCCTCACAATTCTGTATCATTTTCAGGATCTAGACTGCTCTCAGATTTAGGCTTCTAAAACAAATTTCTTCTTTTAAATCCAGTTTTGTAACCTAGCCAGCATCAGTAATTCTTCGTGCGTATATATGTATATGATATATAGACATTTTAACATGCTAAAAATGGAAGATGTGGAGAATTTAAATCAACAAAATTACCAACATTTCCAGAGCCTTCTTCCCTTTGCTTCTGCCTTGAAATTCTTAAGCATACTAGCAAACTAATATTAAATAATAAATTTCCCTGTTTACTTTACATGAAAAATACAGAATGTGGAGTGGTGAGCCAAAAGGCTTCAGCATACACCAGACTAAAAAATCTTTTGATTATCAGTTGAGATCATTTAAATACTGAAATTTCTTAAAGTACTAGTCACCAATCTTTCCTAAAATCATCAGGACAACATTTAGAAGATTTTTTTGTTTTGTTCTATTATTAATGTTGTTGCTCAGCCTTACCTCCAGGAGAGCTTGCAAGGTAAATTGCAAGCTCAAGTGGAGGCAAGGCCAGGGGTTGCCTTGCAGGGCTGCCCTGCAGCACAGCTGGCAGCCCTTTGCTCAGCCCTGTGATGTGGTTACTCCTTCCTCTCCTAAGCACCAGATTCCTGCTCCTGGAATGCGCCAAAACAAACAGCTGGGGTTTAAAAGGAATCCTTCTGTGAGAGTGCTTCATCAGATCTGAGCTGCTGGGGAGGAGGTGAGAGTCACCCAGGGGACACTGGGCAGAGAAGGCAGGAAACCATGGCAGGAATGATTTTTTTCTCCCCCTGTATATATTTTTGTAGTGAATTGGTATTTATTAGATGTTCATGTTGTATGTAATGTGAGATGCTGTGGCAGGAAAGCCAATCAGAAAGGGACAAATCCTGAGAGAGGAACAAGTGGTCCAAAATGTAGAAGAATTGCAAATTGGGAGAAAAACCACAGAAATGTTAAAGGACAGAAATGTAAATCCATTACAGCCGAGCTGAAGTGCCAAAATAGGACAAATGAGGCCAAAAATACCAGAAGAACCCATACTCTTATGTATTTTGGCAATTCTGCCTCTCACCTGGCTCTAACTGGAAAATGTAAATGAATATGAATTTAATAATAAAAAAGAGAAGCAAACATTGCAATAGGATGCCTCCACAAAAGGTTCATTTCATACTTGGTATATAAAGCACAGTTCAGGTATATCAGAAATTATCCAGCTGTCACAAAATTTTTACAATGATGTTGATAGGATAATCCATGTTCAAAAATCCCCTGAACTGCTGCCTAACTGCCTAATCTCCAATTGTAAAATTTTAGATACTTGGCACCAGAGAGAGTAAAAAGGGACAAAGTATTTCCCCTCTTGGTACTAAGTATTGCAAATCATGCAATGGCTTCCTGTCACTCATAACATTACATGCTTGATATTGGATTAATTGATAATAATCACATTATTGCAATTATCATAATTTGTCAATACTGTGCAGCTGAAACATAGTTAAGCCACAAGTAATTTCCTTTTCTTTCCTTTTTGCTCCTTTTTAATACCCATGCTTTTTTTTATTTTAATTTTTTTTCATGTTTTCAGGTCAGAGATACTTATATTTCTCTATGCAGGAGACAGAGAAGTCAGATGAGTTGTGCCAAAAAGCTGGAAGACCTTAACTGGCTGGCAGTACAGGAAAACAGAAATATAAATCAGGTTTATCACTTGGAATTTTCATTATCATCACATAGAGTTTGATAGGCATATTACTGCTGCATAAAAGTGATAAATCTGAGGGGTGTTTCCTATGTTTCAAGCCAAGAAATTCTAAATTTCCTCTCCATGCACCTTTAATTCTTTCAGTCATTCTTTTTCCTTTGATTGGACCTCATGCATTATTTTCCCAGACATATTATTACTACTCTGGTTCTAGCCTATTTTATTTGTTGCCATAGTTTTGTCTACAAATATTTTCCTTATCTATTTTTATGTATATATTTTTTCTCACTGTTTCTATTTGTGTCTTCACTCCTTTCCTTTTCTTTCTGTTCTCTGTGCCCTGCTACCCCTCTAACATCTGTCTGCTTAAACAATTCCCCCTTTCTGTCCTTTGGGCAGAGCCCTTAAACATCTGTACAATTCTCCATTTGGGGCAAGGAAGGGAATTTTCCTTACTACTTAGAACACATCAACTTATTAAAGATTTCCAGGAAAAATTCCCCACAGAAGCTGTGTGTTTTCATCTGTTTATCTACAAACTCACTGAGCTGCCCTCCCTTTTTTTCCTTTTTTTTTTTCCTTTTTTGTAAAACTCTTTATTTGAGTGAGCTACAAGCAATATCCTGAACAAAATAATGCCCCTGATGTCTGTTTCCTACCCAGCAGCTATGCAAACAATCTTTGCCCGTTTGCAATTCAAGGACAGTGTCTGTAGATCAGGTATTTAAATGAGTATTTAGGTATTTAAATGCCTTTCCCAGGTCCCTGAAAATCTGGGAGATGGAGGGATGTCTGTAGAAATGAGAGAAAAGAGATGGAAGGGTTCAAAATAAATCATTTGTGGGGAGGAAAAGTTTCCTCCTGTGGCCAAGAGGACCAGATTCACACAGCCATCCCTCTGGATATGCTGTTCTGTGCCTTTTGGGGTCCTTGTCACCACTTCTGAGCCAGCAGCAGCTGGGTTCAGACACTCCAAAGATCTGTGTTGCTCCAGAGGTGCTGCATGTCCATCTCTCCTGGCTCCTTTCTATCCTGCAGGGACACTGCTTTTACTGCAGTGCTTTTACTCAGTTAGGATCAGAATTACAGAATATCCTGGGTCTGGAGGCATATCACCGAGTCCAACTCCTGCCCCTGCACAGGACACCCCAAGAATCACCCGTGGCCCTCAGAGCATTGTCCAAAACACAACAAGCTCAGAGATGATAATTCCAGCAGTAATTCCAGATAATTCCTCTTTAATTGCACTCCTCAAACGGGGTTTGTTTTTTTCCCTCCAGCCTTTGGTAACATTAAAAAAGATAACAACTATTGACATAAACTTGTCTCCATGGGCAATTTCCCTGGCAAGTACAGGAGTTCATTAATGTATCCTGGAGAGGTGACTGTGTGCTTTGATTCCTTATTTTTTCTAGATATTTCACAAAGCTCTCCAGCTTATTCTCCCTTTACCCAAATGATTTTGTCAGAGATATTTAGCCCAGCCACTCATTTGTTCTCGTAAATGCCATCTGTTTCTCAAACCCAGCCCAGTGACCCTTTGCAGTCCTTGCTGCTGGGAATGTGTTGCCTCCTGCACCTGCATCAGATCCTTGGACTGCAGTCAACTCAGCTGACACAAACCCCATAATTTGTGCATCACAAACCTCGGGGGGAGAAACTAAACCTGAAAAGTTCTATTGAAGTTAAGATAAGATTATTTCCAACAACTTCAGCTTTGTCAATTCCTAATCCTGACCTCTGTGCTCCCTGGCATAGGTTTTGCATGGAAATAACAAGACCCCTGCCCTTTCCCTTCAGTAGCCACACTGAAACCAGTCCATTGCTTCACAGTTCCTTCACAGCTGTGCTTGGCATCCTGTCACAAAAATCTGCCTCCAGATCTCAGACATATTGCAGAAGATTCAAGGGATAAAGGCAATATAAAATTGGAAGTTGGCCAATGAGGAAAAACCTATTTGTTTCACTGGCCTGATGAACATTCATTTATTTAAGACCAGGCTGAAATAGGTCCCTGAAGGATGATCTAAAAAGCCTTTAAAAGTGTCACCTTGCAGTCAGCTTGCTTTATTGTCAGTGAGTCAATGATGGGACACAGAGCAGATCCTTGACAGCCAGCAGAAGGATTTAAACATCCATTTAAGAGAGGTTTAACTGGTGCTTGCCACCACTTCTACATGGGTGAGATGTGTTATTTCTTGCATTTTTATGAGGTTACACAACATCAAGTTCATGTGGTTTGCTTAATGCTGGTACAAAACACAGCTTAGGAGGATGCAGCAGAAAATCTGGTTGGCAGATGTTTGCTTTTCCTAGCTAGCTTGGGTTTTCTTACATGATTGGAGGGTGATGGTGGTTTCAGAGATTCCTCTGCTGCTGATCATGTTTACTGCAAATTACAGGGTAATAATTCCACCCGAGCCTTCTATCAAGGACAATTTATGATGAGAGACTCCAAAATTAAAACTTTCTTCTGAATAGTTGTAGGTGAAGCTACTGGCTTCTCTTCTTTTTAAAGTCACCTAATACCACCCAACTTTCACGAAAAGAATTTTACCAGACCATTTGAAAAGAGGTTTCCATAGCACATTTCCAAATGCCTTGGAACTCAGACTACATAATTCAATTTTTTCTGAGACATTCTTGTCAAAGATATATATTCTGCAAGCCCCTGATAATGTCCACATCATGACAGTTTGTTCATGCTTAGGAAAAATTTCTTAGACCTGCTGGTCCATATTGTGTCTGGGCACTGAACCACCACTGTTTCTGCTGAAACAGAAATTCACAATATCTAATCATGTGGTATTTGTGCAACACAATTTGAAGTTTCTAGAGGTAATTGTTTCAATGTCCTGATATTGCAGCAGTCCTGCAAACCTCACCTCTGGTTTGGCCAGGGGAAAAAAATCCTGACTTCAGGAAACACCAGACTTCAAAGACAGATGAAAAGGCTCTGCGGGTGTCATACAAATCAATTCTTAACAGATTAGCCCAAAGTCATTCCACCAGGTTAATATCCCACTGAAGTCAGGGAGCCTGGTTATATTTTAATGGTCAGATGTTGAAATTCAGGAAGACATCTACAGTTCTGCGCTATTGGGATTAGTCACAACTTAATCCTTGGTCTTTTAAGCAAAATTATAAGTCATATTTCAAATTTTAATATTAAACCTGTTGGAACTGGTTCTGAGAATTCAAATGGCAAAATTGTTCTCATCCAATTAAAAAACAGAAGCAGCAACAAGTGATTCATACCCAGTTGTAAACCTTCACATGTCTGAGGGTCACAATTGACCCAAATATATATTCACTAAGTATTTGACAAAGAATTTTTCAGTAATGAAGAGTATACAGATTGCAGAAACCTAGTTCTGCACAAATTGGCCTTTTGCAGTCAAAAGCAGGGCTGAAATATCTCTTAAAATCATGAGGTATTTTTTTCTAATTTTTCCAGTACTCCTGTATCTAAATGCAGTCAGATACTACAGCAATAAAGCCCAATACATATTATATTATGTATATACCTACTCAGAATATTTTCTTTTAGTTATTAACACCATTTTTAAACAGTGTCTTCATTGCTGAATTATTGGAAGGAACAAGTTCCAAACACCGTGGAGCTCCTGAATGCTGAGCAGCATTTTGGCTGCTTATACACATTTTTTAACGTGCATCTCAAACCACCACCAATTCAAATTGTATTTAATGTGAGTATTCTTACTACACTAACCAAATATAATGGGAAATTGAGGGCCAAATTTTTCTCCTCAGACCAGCAGAATAGAAAGAAGCCCAATGTGTTCCTTCCTTAGTTTGATCTCTAAGTATAAACTCTGTATGCACTCAGATCAGGCCAAAACAGGTTATTCCTGGTTTCTGCTTTTGCTGCAACTACACCCTTACCTCCACACCCACTCACTGGATGCGGGGAGAGCCGGTAAAACATTAATACTTTTAGTTACATTTAGATTTTTCTTCTCCTGTGAAAGCTGTCAGTGTTTAGTGATAGTAGCACTCAGCACTCTCTTTGTCCACAGCAATTACCAAGAATGAAGATAAAGCTGCACGAGACACTTGCTTTATTCCCACAGAAGCAGCACCTTGTTAATTTGAGGTCAAAGTTAGAGGCATTGAATTAAAATTTAACCTCTGGTTCCCAACTGTCTCACGTGAGCACGCAGGCGAGTCACGCACATCACCGTGGGAGCGACTTGGAGACACTGAAATCATTGACCTGGAACCTGGGAATGACTTTGCTGGTAAAACATTGCCCTTCCTGGTTAAAAAACCCCAGAGGACAGTGCTGGAGGGCAGGTAGAAGGGGAATGGTAATGTCATTTTCATATCTGTCAGGTGAGGGGCTGCAACTATCTCAGCTTTGGGCATAAAGCACAAAACATGCAGAAATAACAGAGCCAATAACCCCAATGCAAACATCACTGAGCTGTCAGGATTCCAGAGGTTGTGTTGTGCCCAGCTAGAAATGAAAATGCCTTTCTCCTCTTTCAGTTCTGACACTTGCACCTTGAGGATCAGTGCTTTGTAATTTTGCTGTGACACCCGGAGCACAGATCTGGGCTGCAGATGCAATCCTGACATTCCATACTTCTTTCTCAAGGCCAGATAATTTCTCTTTATTGGGAAACACTGTGTTTGTCAGACAGCAAGAGAATAATTGACACCTGTACATCTTATTCTTCTGTCTCCTCTCTTTCTGGTTGATTCATGACTCAGCTAATTCAATTTACATATATTAATAATTCAGCTTATATTAATTTTCAGTGAAAATGGAGAGTTCAACTCCATGTTTAATATTCCTGATTGTGACTCAAACTAGTTAATTAAATGACTATATTTAATTACTAGTTAATTAAGTGACTACATTTAATATTTTGCACACATTTGTTTTCTGGTTCCACCTGGAGAATTCCTACAGATATTCCCTAAGCCAGTCATTCCCAAGAAACAAACAACTCTGGCTGCATCACACAAAAAAACATGAGTCTCATACAATGTTTTATGATATTAGTGTTTTAAAATAAAATATTTCTAAGAACATGATATAATGATTTTTAGGGAAAAAAATCTACGTGTTTGCATCAGCAGTGCAAAATTCATTATTTCTGCCAGCAGCAGTCCATGAAGTTTTTGCTATTTCTCTAAAAATTTGCTCCATCTTTTGCCTCATTGATTTCTAAATATAAAGCAATTGTGTTATCTGCTGTAAGTATTAGTATTAAAAAGTATTAGCTATAATTTACTACATTTCTTTCTCTGTATTAAAATTTGTACATTTTCATGCGAGTTTTCATATGGTTTATTTTCATACTTGCTCACAGGCCTATTCTGGGTCTCTCTATATCTAGGAAAGATAAGCTAAAAGAAAATATGACATCATGTTGACTCTGTTGTGAGCAGAAAATCAAGTATGTGAGCTAATACAGTCATTTCTCAGGGGGAAAAGGAAGAAAATGGATGTCACTCTACAAGCTGTCAGAAATGTGGCTTTATAAAGCAGAGGACAGTTTGCAGGCAGCTGAAGGATTGCTGCAGCCCACAAATAACCCCTGTGATCAGAGTCACATTGGCACTGAACACTGAAAATCAGTTCGGCAGAAATTAGGCTGAGAAAATACTAAAGTTCCAGCCAGCCCTTGGTTCTCTAAAAGCTCTTCCAGTTAAATATCAGTGCACTGAAGTGGTGGGACAAAGAGAAGGATGGCAGAGAGAAGGATGATGAAGTGTCTGTGCGCGTGTAGGAGCTGTTTGTTTATCTGCTTGGCTTTCTTTAGAAATCAATCTTCAGGAAGACTTCCCTGTAAAATCTCTTTAAAGACATAAGATAGTGGTTCTCTTTCACCCTAACCATGCTCCTGGAATTCAGTTGTTCCAGCAGCAGATCCTGGCCCACAAAAGCATCAGCAGCCTTTCAGCTTGGGAGCAATGACACAGCTCCAGCAAGGATCTGATAAAGCCCTGGCTCCGAGGTTCTCTGAGAAAATGAGTGCTCTGCTACTTTATTTCACTAATTAAACCCGAAATGTCCCTGTCCTGGCTGCTGGGTGGGCTGCCAAGATTCACTGCTCTTCTTTTGTGTGTCCCTGACCTGCCATTGATGTCAGCTGCCTCAATTAGCCTGCCAAAAAAATCATAGGGCAGGGGGGACCCTGCCAGACACGCAGCGTCCTTCCACTCCTCTGTTTGCTGTTTGAAACAAGAGAAAAATAATAATTTAACTCTTTTATGTGTCTCCATCCTTTGCTGCTTTCATAAGATCAGTTCATGTGTCAAGTCTCCCACTTTTTTGTTCCTTTTTGCCCTTCTAGATATGAGTTTTTCACAAGGTGGAACACCAGACTGACAGAATTTCCAGCAAGAATGGCAGATTTTCTTTTTTCCCCACAAAACCCTTAGAAATTATTTTTATTCCTCCAGCACCCACAGCACAACCAACCAAACAAATCCAATACCCTGGGAAGGACCATGGTTGACATGAGCAGAAGTTCATATTGATATATGCCCTAAAGCCATTTTCCTTTTGCAGATAAATCACTCCAATCTCTACAGTCTCAGGAAAGGCTGAACTTGTGGAGAAAATCTTCATCTTTTAAACATACACAGTTATATAAAAATTTCTTCCTATTCTAATGCAGATTTTGAATGGATTACCTGAGTTTTCCAACAAAAAGGATCTTGTTCAAAAGGTAATCAAGATTTGGTTATATTGTGGAATTTGTGTTTGGTAAATAAACCCCTTCAGTAATACTTGGTCAGAAGACATGAAACTAAAAATGCCTTCCTTTGATGGTATTGATTTTTGAGAATGCATTATTCAAGTAACAAACACTCCATTTTATGGAGATTCTATGCTAGTAAACACATTTGTAGCTTTTGATGAACAACAACAAAAAAAAAAAAAAAAAGAAAGAAAAAGGGAATAAAGAATTTTAATCCTTGAATTGCACAGATATCCTACATTTGGCAAGCAGTTTTAGGCGCCAGCCAAGTTTTGATGACTGAGAAAGATCTCTGTGTGAGTTTCATTAGTGAGAGGACTCAGTTCTATAAATCCCCTGGATACTGACAGAAAATAAAATCATCCATGCCTGCTAAAAGGGATTGGAATGGAAATATCTGAAATATCTGAATTTGAGATAAATATTGGTAAGTTAATTTGCCATCTCTTTAGTAAAAGCACAAATTATTTGTTCTGTCTTTAGTCTTTTGAGCAAGGAGGGTGCATCCAACATTCCTGAGCAAAATCCTTCCAACACACAGCAAGATTTCTCTGGAATTACTGAGATTATTTGCTGACAAAAGCAGTGACTATATACCATTCTTGATGGCCATTGCACCTTCCTCTGACAGAATTTCCTGACTCTTTAGGTATGTGTCCCAGATCTGGCTGAGATAATGAATTTTCTCCCTGGTAGCTGGTCTGTTTTGAATTTAGGATGAGAATGGTGTTGGTAATGATGTTTTAGTCACTGTCAGGGTTAACCCACAACACTTGTCACATCTAAAGCTGTCACCACAGAACTTGTCACCTCCAAACTCACTCCTCTCCATTCCCCAGAGTTCTTCTCAGCAGCCCGTGGCAAGGATCCCATAGAACACACAGAAGTAGGACATTTCTGGGGTTCTGCCAGGGTCCCAAATTTAGGATTTTTAACACACAAGGCAAGCCAATGGTGCTTGTAGTGGGCAGGGCTGCAGCAAATTTCATGTGTATAGCCCTCTTTGTCCCCAGCCATAGGTCAGCCACCACCCCTGAGCACAGATTTCAGTGTCTCAGGTGATTTTCTCTCATTTGTCTCATTGACCTGTTATTCTGCAGTGAAATCATTCTGAAATACTAAATTTGTGAATCAGAGTGAACATTCATTGGAGCATTTACAGCCCAGCGCCATGCCATGGGTTTTTTTTTCTGAAACGAACTCAGCCAAAAGAAAAATTGAATGAAAAAAAGAAAAAAACCATCAGAATGCAGTAAGTTTTCCTTATTTTCTCTCCAATTTTTATAGTGTGGAATCTTTTAGAGGAGTAGCCAAAGGGAAAATGGATTAAAGTCACAGCTTTCCATTGTTCCAGTTGTAACTGAAGCAAAATGTAAAGTGATACAGAAAACATCCAAACTCCATCCAGAGCAACTCTTGCTGCACCAACTGAGCTGATGTTTATTTATATACTGAAGGGTGGATAACAGAATAAAATTACCTAAAGCATTTTGTTGCCTGTTGACACCATCTTGATTACCTCAATATCAACAAAACTCAAACACACATGAAGAGAAAAGCAGTTTAAGAGAGACTTTAAATAGAAGGAATAATAAACAGCATTTATGCAAAGAGGATGAAGCAAAAATTTTTTTAGGATTTAAATTTATTTAACACCCTAAACAATGTTGGTTTACTTACAAATTCATTATAAATTTTAGGCATGGTGATTGTGTTGATATACTGAGGGAACTTAAGAGGCAAAAAAGAGAAAAAATTGAAAGTGGTGTGACTGTATCACCCATAAAGCTGTGCCATAAATTTACAATTCTAACATTCATGGCATCATAAATCAGAATTATATTGATATTGAATTAGGATGATGGAAAGTAAAAGGGGTGAATTAGCATGGGTAGAATGAATTAGGCAAGATGGTAACAAAATAATGGAAAAGCAGGACCATGGAAAATGTGATGCCTCCAATAGTTAGGTAATGTATTGAAAAGCAGAGCAGATGAAAATTGTGTCTATACATACATTACAAAATTCTCACAGTTGCTGCCAGGAATCTTAATTTTGCCCAGAGCCATGGATTATTAATAAAATAGCCCAATCTAAACACAAATAAATCCATTGTGTTCAGAAGATGAAAGAATTATAAATTGTAAAATACCACTTCTTGAATTGAGCAGCATCCAAGTCAACTTTATAAGCAACAGCTGTGAAAAAATTTGCATGGCAAAAAAATGGGGGAAAAAAAGAATTCAGAAACAAAAGCAACCACACAGTTGGGGAATAGATGTTCTGGGCTGTTGCTCTCTTGGCTGCCAGAGCAAATATTTGGTGTCAACATGGACAAATAAATATTGTATGTCTGAGTCACCATTTCGAGCCCAGAACTGCTCAGTCAATGGCAATGTGTATTAATAGGATTGCAATTATTTCCCAGCATTTTCAATGTATAAGCAAGAGCCTTCAGGAAAAATAAACAATAGAGGCTGTCCATGTGTAACGTGGGAGGGGAAAGGTTTTGGGTTGCCATCAGTGTTGCTAATTTTTACTATTTCAATGTGTACTTAGTAAGATTTTTAAAGGGGTGCCTCTGCCTGATTTGAGGTGCAAATGAAGTCAATAGTGTGGATTTTATTTAATAGTAAATGTGAAAGATTGAGAGAGAGAGAGAGAGGAATAGAAAATGAGGTGGTGGAAGGGGGAGAGAAAGAAAGTGGCAGAAACAGAATAAATAGAAAATATCACCACTCCATGGGTCCCAAGTGGCTGCTTTTCTCTTTTTGTTGTTGTTGTTGTTGTTGAACTGTAGTGGGCAAATGGCTTAAACACTTGTACAGATTCAACAATGATTTTATTCTTTTTTTTTTTTTCCTCCCCAACCCTTCATTACATCACTTGGTGCTCTCTGGTACCAGGCTGATGAGGAATAAAAGGCATTACTAAACTCTCCAGAATGCTGAGAATGCTTTCACTTTCCATTTTATGGCCAGTCTGCATTTGTATTTGACAATTTTGGTTCAAGAAACCTGTCCATGTTGACTGGGTTAGCAATTATTTTCTGGTAAAATGAGTTCAGAAACAGTATATATTCATAAATTCAGTTGGGCTTCCTGAGTCTGCAAACTGACAAATCTCTACTTTTGGTGGTTTAATGATTTACAGACAGCAAGTACCTTTCATCTAAGAAAATCACAAGAAACAAGATTTTCATGCACATGGCACAGCAAAACAAAGAACTTCACCAACAAACCAAGACCAAAACACTCTAACAGGGATAGTCCATCTTTGTAAAACATTGAGGTTTCATTCTTAAACAGAAAAAGCAACAATTTCTCTCAATGAAAATTATACTAGCACATTTTTTTAATCTCAGGAGATAACTCCTTTATCCTCCTAGCAATTGTATGCCAACCTTTTCCTTGTATTCCTGCATAAGTTCATGAAATATAACATTTTACAGAGAAACCTGGACATCTGACACCAGAATAGCATCAACAAGTTATGAATATAAAAGAGTTTGACAGAGGAAGCTAAGGGCAATTTCAGTAGCAGACAGCACTTCATTAATTACATGGCAGTCTACAGCATCTTTCCAAAACAAGGAAGAAGAAGGGGTGCAAGTTTAAGTTTCAAGAAGCAAAACTGCTCTGTTTTATTTTTACTGTACAAAATCTTCAGTGTTTTCCTCACTCCTGTGGGACCCAGGACTGAGAAATCCATGCTCAGCTCCCCACACTCCTTAAAGACTGAAACTTAGTGAAATATATTCCAGAAATGTAGTGGGTTTTTTTCCCAGGTTTTCCCCCAGTCCTTTGCAGATAATTCTCTGTAACAGTTGTGTCTTCCCAAGCCCTTTCTGAACACTGAACAGGAATTATCCTGAATTTCCCTTATGTATTTTGAGACCTATTCTGCAAGGAAATGAATCTCTCCATCTATCCCCAGGATTTTCACAACTTTCCCACACAGTTCTCTGCTCAGGACATCTTGAGCAGCCCAGCCTGGCCTCAGATCTCAGGGTAACAGAGCTGCACATTTGTTTGACATTCATGGAAAGCACAAACAGCTGAGGCTTTAGGAAGTCTATTCACAAGCATGACAGCCTGACAATATTGGGTACATGTGGACATTTCTGAAACATCCAGCAGCTAATTCAGAGCCTTCTGGGGCTTGCCTAAGGTCTGTTACAGAAGCTTCACATTTTTACAAAACAATCTGTTCCTTTCCATTACCTCACACTCTGCTTGCTACAGGGATTTCAATCTGGGCTCATCCTCATTTGTGCAGGGGAAATTAGGATGAGGAGTCAGGGACTGCTTGTCTCTCTTCTGCAGAATCCTAACTTTGCCATGAGAAGTTCTTTAAGACACTCTTTTGCCAGGTCTCTACAGCCTTTAAGTTTGTTTGAATACAGATGGGATATAAGAACTGTTTCTAAGAAATCAGTGTCCCCAACTCACTCCATAGGGACAAAATCCCAGGGTTATTCGTTCTGGTTTTACATAATTCCCTTTGATCTGCACTAGTCACAGTTCCTCTAAATGTTTTTACCTTGCACACTACTAATTTCCTCTAATTCCAGGTTTTTCTGAGGGCTCTCAAAGTGTTACCTGCAATTTGTAGAAACAGGAGTGGAAAGCTGGGCAGCTCCTTTGCCATTGCCTCTGTGCTGGATAGAGGGTCCAGACCCCTCATCCCAGCCCACACAAAGCACTGAAACTCCTTTATTTCTGCTATTTTTTCAGGATTAGGAGATGATGGAATGCAAGGATGTCCTTACAGGCCTGTCCTTCTGCACTGATGCCAGGGATGATGTGCAGCCACCTCCTGAAACAACTCCCGGGGAAAAATCCTCTGTGCCTTATAAACAATTCTTCATTCCTCTTTCAAAAAACAAGGTGAGAATGGCAATGTTTTATTATTGCTCACAGCCATGATGAGAGTGACAACAATTTCCCCTTTTTGGGATGTCAGTGAAGAGGAAATAAACCTTTGTGGGGACAACATCACATTTAGGGGCTCTGGCAAGGTCTCAGTGGGACTAGAAGCATTAATATATCAGATATTCACAGTGAAGTCACTTTTGAGAGGAGCTGGCTGTCCCTAACATGAAGAGTTACAGATTCAATAACAATGCCTGTTGCACCCTTTTGGGCAAAAAATACTTCTCCTGCTGTTATTGCTCTAAATAAATTTCAATCAGATCCAAATATTACTTCCTTATTGACCTACAACACTCTTTTTTGAATCTATAATCCAAGGCTCCAGTCATAAAATTGACACATTTATTTGGTTTAAAGAACAGAGGTGTTTGATTTTGCTTAAAAGTTTTTTAAGTTGCTAAAGATTTTATGTAAACACACCTGTAACCTCAGGTGAAAAAAAGCCTCATCATACATCAAAGCATCCCAGAAAAAAGATAAAATCACTGATATTTATGTTGAAACTGCAGATAGGCAAATGTTAGTCTTTTCTGTACAGGCAATTTAACATACAGGCACAAAGAATGCACCTAACACTAAAATTTAAATTTAAACTCAGATTCCCTTTGTGTAAAAGTTAAATTTTAGGAAATTAAATCCTGCTGCAGGTGGGAATGAGGTTTCTTGGCCACCATGTAGGATGTAAAGTAGGTGCTGACATGTGACTCACATACTTAAAGAGTGGCAACATTTAAACTCATTTTACATTTCTGAATATTCAGAACAGAAAGACATCTTGCACTGAAGCCTTCAAAGTACCTTCATGATGAAAGAATGTACAGCTTCTTTAGAAAAGGGCTTTATGTGATTTAAGGCCTGTTTTCTCTTTGATAGTCAATAAGACTGAACTGCTTCTGAAACATTCCTCGTTTCTTTTTAAGTGAAGGCAATTGGCTAGAGCCAACTCTTCACTTCTTCTAAACAAGCCACTCCAAGAAGATTCTTAAATGAATTTAGAATCCCAGAAAGAAGAAAAAGCAGGGAAGATTAGAGACAGGGGTGTACTCTGAAGCACTATCTTTTCCACACTAAAAAAGTCCACACTAAAAAAGCTGGACTGAAGCTATAAATAACTATTTAACTGTAGTGAACTTTTGCATGAAATGATTTAAAAACTTTATATATGAAGCTGCACCAATTGCCAGAGTGTATAGAAAGAATTTTTTCCATTGTCTTCAGGTTTCACTCCATAGGCTCTGTGTGACCTCACATCTGTTTCCATACTGAGTTGCCATGGAGCTTCCTGGTGATGGAAATCTCAAACAGGCTGAGACAGAAAACATGCACGTGGATCGGTGTCCTGGAAAAAGTGACTGTATACCTTTTGACTTGCACTGGATAGAGCAGAATTAAAATGAAGTCCAGCAAAAAGGTACGTGCACGCTTGTCTGGTGCTGAAATTAAAGCAAGGAAAGGGGATATTTGCTGAATAAGAATATGGCACATGAAATTATACTCTGATTTATGTCAGTGGAAGGTCTAGTCCAAAAAGAACATCTATTTGTTAAAGTAATTCAATAATAAGTGGCAGAACTTCACATTACAGTTTTACAGAACAAAGTCCCTCCTTTTTTCATTGTCTCTAATTGTACAAAAAAGAAATATTAATCATGAGAGAAAAAGTGCTCACAGTATATGAGCAATGAAAATGTTAATTCTGAGATGGGCAATGGTGAGGCCTGAAACCAAAAGTATATCTTTGAAAAATACAGAAGTATTTTTGTTGTAGCAACAAGTCAAAAGGATAGGGAATAAGGAAGGAAAGTAATTTAATGTCTTATTTACATCCAGGAATTTATCTTCTATTCTGATATCCCTTATTAAATCCACAAACAGATGCAACCATTTTATCAGTTTCTCTGTAAGACCTTTGTTCTAAACAAAGTTCAGTCAAAAGATGCCTGGGAGAAAGTGCATTTCCATTTCAATTTCCCAGGGAGGATCAGGCCACTGAGATTTCCTCCCCCATTCCTCCTCCTGCTGGAGACTGGGAATGAAGGAAGCAGCAAGACCTAACACCACCTCCTAGGATCCTGCAAACTGCTCTTAACTGGATGCAAATTCTGCCTCAATCTGCCTCAATTCTGGTTTAATTACAGCCCTAAATGCTGGCCTTGCTTCAAAGGAGATCTCCAAAGAACTGGGCTGAGTTCTGAGTGTCCCACCTTGAAGAGCATCCCCACTAAGGATGAAGGATTTATGGGTCTGGATCTTACCCAAACCAAATTTAGAAGGAACAACTCAAATTTGCTTTGAACCCTGCATTTCATGCAAACCTGCTGAAAATCCAGGCGAATCAAAACTGGTGCAAAAACCTGTTTCTGTATCCTCTTGTGAACCCACACTAATTCAGCATTTCAAATCCATATTAAATAAATTCACGTGGTTCCACAAGGTCAGGGACATGGCCCTGTAAAGGCAGAGGCCTAACTTGGTCATTTTTGAAAGAAATTCAATAGGAAATAAAACTGCAATGCAACTTCTTGTCTAACACAAAAATTGTGTTTAATCTCTATGTCTAGGGACAAGATTGTTTTCCTTTCCTTTTTTCTTTCTCTGTCAGGATTTTACTTTGATGCAGAATTGATGTTTGAACGAGAGCCAATTGAAAATGTGAAGTTATGTGGCATCAATATTGTAATCTTTGATGAATGAAAGAAACTTCAGTGGATGCAAATCATTCTTTAAAAGGTATTTTAAACAAACAGACAAAAATCACCTTGATTAGGCATGGGCCTAAAAATGAGGAATATTCATAGAATTTGTTAAAGCATTTTCCAGTAGGATGGCTTCTCCTTCATTTTTTTACCACAAAGTGTTACTAGGAATCACTTTCTTTATATTTTTAAATTCAGGTTGTGACCCTCTTTTCCTCCTCTTTCTTTTCTGTTTTCTCTGTCAGATGGAATATCATCCTGCAAACCTTTCTATAGCTTTAATATAGATTGGAGTGAGCTTTACTAAAGAAGAAGCAGATTGCTGAACTCTATTTTGAAGTAAGTTCCATTAGCACTTAATCCAGCTACCATGCACTACATCATGATGTCACCCAGAATATAATAAGAAAGACTAAAATGTGAATATTTTTACACTCTATGTTTTTAAGACTGCAGCCTTGATGGCTTTAGCAGACATCGACTCATTATATTTATTACCTCTGATATTACTTTAGCTGCCTAGAGCTGATTTAAATTCAATATTTGAAACTGCATTTTCTAATATTAGGAAATGTGCTAAAGCCTCTTTCTTTCCATATCACACTCTGTAATTTATTGCTTTGTTTCCAGCCTGTCTGATATTGACAAACACTATACAAACTCTAAATCCAGGGACCCAAACATACTCTGTCATGTTGTCCAAACAAGAAAAAATTTGGCCTAATGCTGTTATTTTCATTTGCTGTGTAAAAATGATCAACTTAAAATATTTTAGCAGCAAATTACTTTTGTGCCTGCAGCTCTTCCAAATATCTTGATAAAGTTGATGTCAAACTTGGTTTCTGCATGGCGGCATAGCTGGATCAGATTTTAGGGGATTAGCAGGAAAGAAACTGCAGTGGGAGACATTTTAAAGAGTAAAAGATATTTACAAGTTCACCTGCACAGTGAACACAGCAAAACCCCAGGAAATGGCATCCACAGGTGCTGTGTTCCAAAACACCCCAAAGAGAGAGACACAGATTCCCTACAAGCATGGAATAAGTGTTGGCACTTCTTGCAGAAGTCTTTTATTTTGGACATTCCAACCCAGCAGATGCCACATAAAAGTTCCTTAAGAAAACAGTTAGATAAGATCTATTATGATGTTAAATCTGAATACAAAAATAGGTTGCCTAAGGCAACAGGAGGCAGATAATAAAAGACAGTGCGGGAGTGGCTGAAAATAGGTTTGTTGACTTAAAAAATAATTTAGAAATCTATTTATTTTTATAATAATGCTAAAGGTGGAGGGAAAAAACAAACAACCACACATTAGAAGAAGTGCTGTGTTCTCTAAAGTGGGGCAGGGAGTCATAGTTTTTATCAGTACAAAATAATCCAAGATTTTGATTAAAAACTAAAACCATTTCCCTAAAGGATAGTAATGAAAATGTACCAGCTTGTCTCCAAGTCCAGTGGATTTGTCAAGAAATCTTGGTTTAAAATATCTTATCTTGCAAATTATTTTCTCTACTTTCGTTGGTGATTTTAGGGAATAGCAGTCATTTATGGCAAGGAAAATAAACTCGGTGTGTGAATGGTCTGATATTGAAAATTGAGGTTGTATTGTGGCAAGATCCATGCAGATGCTTTGCATTAATATTAACATCAGTATTCATTTAGTGAAAGCCAATACATGTGTAGAACTCTGAATAAATGACCCAGTATAGGCAAAAAATCAAATTAAATTTGTGAGCTTTAGTGATGGTGGAAAACCCTATTCTTTTTCTTTTTATTTTTAAATTTTGGGGTTTTTTTGGTATTTCAGACTTCTTATTGTATTTTTTCCTAATTTAGAAGAGAGAAACTGGCAAATGAAAATATTATAGAAATGTCCTGGATTTCCAGCAGATTAAACCTTTATCAGTGGCAGTGAGGAGACTACTCCAAGTGGTTTATGATGCAAACTGCTCAAGAAGAGGGATTTAGGACAAGATTTTGGCCTTGTTCAAGTAATTAAACTTCTTTCCACCTCCTAAAACTGCACGTTCTTCATGTTCAGTTCTTTAATTGCTTTGTGCTTGACCTCATGAAGAGACACCACATAAATCTGAGCCTCTGCATTGCTGAAATCAGCAGGTTTGTGGGATCAGGATCTCACTTGGAGGGACCTGTTCCTTCCACAGGGGGAATTATCTCCATGTGGGATATCTGGAGTAGGCTTGAGGTTGAAAAGAACATCCTGGGCAAACCATGTTACCAAAGCTGTGCAGGCATCTTGCTGTCATTTAGGAGATCTCAAAGGTCCATTTAATCAATTAGGTTTTAATGACCCTGCTTGTCAGTCTAGAGGATTTGGGACGAAATTCCTCACTGGATCAGAGAAGAATAACTAATAAACATTAATTCCCAGCTGGGGTTAAACCACTGCAGTGTGAAATAGCTGCAAGCTTTATGAAAGATGAGATACTAAACCAGAAATTCCAGCAGGAGCTACACATGGGGAGAGGCACAACCAGCAACAAACTGCTCTGCTCACTCCCCTGGGTATGCTTCATGATCTGGCACCAACTCCAAAGGATTTGTTCCTGTTTATGTATTAATTGTGATGGGTAAATAATCTAATTTCTAGTTTAGAGATGCCTGTTCAATCACAAAATCATAGAATGGTTTGGGCTGGAAGGGACCTTAAGCTCAACCAGTGCCACCCCTGCCATGGCAGGGACACCTTCCACTGTCCCAGGCTGCTCCAAGCCCTGTCCAGCCTGGCCTTGGGCACTGCCAGGGATCCAGGGGCAGCCACAGCTGCTCTGGGCACCCTGTGCCAGGGCCTGCCCACCCACAAAGGGAAGGATTCTTTCCTTTTATCTGATCATAACAAAGGTTGAAGGCCCAGGTTTGACTTACAGAAGTGTGCTCTTGAGGATGCCTGCAGGGGCTGCTTCTTCAAACCTTCCCAGCTTTGTTCCTCAGGGAGAGATCAAACAGCAGCAGCAACACCCTTAAGTACTACTGAACTTCTGGATTTTCCATTTCTGCATCAAAATCTATGCACACCAATGTTGTGAAATCAAATTAATCTATTTCCCACTAAGTTAAAAAAAAAACTGGGGAGGATACAGTCCTAGGTGGGCATTTAGCAATGTGTAGTTATCTCAGAAGTGTTAATGCACTCCTGTGCAAACACAGGCCACTGAATTGCAGCTTCATCTCTTGAAGCAGGCAGAGCACCTTTACTTATTCTACTTTGGCACTAGAAATAACTTCAGCTCTAACTGCTCCCTGCTTTTTGTGTCCCTTTTGCCTCTGAAAGCTATCCCACAGCTGGATTACTCCTCATCCTCCACACCAACATCCCTGCAGGACCCGCTCTGAGGAAGGCTGTGGGAAATCCAGACAGCTCACCACGTTGGAGAGGTGACCTCCTCCTAAAAGCAAACAGCCCATTCTGCCAGCAAGGATTCCACTAAAATGGAATTCCACTAAAATGGAATCCCACCAAATCCTGGACGTGTCCTTTCCTTGGCTGCAGCACAAGCTGCCTGCCTGGCACATGGGAAATTGTTACAGGAGCAATTTTAGCTGCTGTGAATTGCACTGGAAATATCTTCTATGGTCTGGCACTTCATGTGCTGGGCCCACAGATGAATGACCCACCTTTAAACTCAAATCAGTCCTTCCCTGCAATTATTCAGGAAAAGCCCCACTGTTTCCACAGAAATCAGTTGAATTAAATGTCAGTTCTGACTTCTTCTGTGTTCTGGATGTCCATTAAGGCCACTAATGACACAAACTACTTTTATGCTAGTATGTATATAAACAGTGTCCCTAATTTCTGTTTTCTCTGAGAAATCTGAATATAAATTGTGCTACATATAAATATCCCCTTAAATAAATTCATAACTGGTGGACAGAGACCATTTTTTCAGTTTCCTACAAAAGAAAGGACAATTAATCTAATGACAAGGACAATCATAGGCCAACCTTTCTGTTTACACAGTTTAGTGGGAAAACGATGTGCAAAGTGTAAATTCAAATACTTTTCTGTAGCTATCGAAATAATTGTTAAAAACCAAAATGCGAACTAAATTAATACAATCCATATTGCAACTTGTCAAGTCACTGCCTCCACAGATGAACTGAAAAGAAAAGGAAAAGAAAAGAAAAAAAGAAAAGAAAATAAAATAAAGAAAAGAGAAGAAAAGTAAAGAAAAGAAAAGAGAAAGCTAGAGGACAGCTGCTACATTTGGAATTTTGTGGGAAAACAGCACTTTGTGTATTTTCAATGGCTTATGTCTTTCTGAAGCTCTTTGGATGCTTTATGTTAAAGACAGACTGAAGTTAGGTGGGCTCAAACTGCTGTGAGAAAACCTGTCAAGCAAAGCACAGACTTCCGTAACTCCTTAATGAGATGGCTTTTTTTTCCTCCCCTAAAATAAAATAGCAAAGCTGAAAACACAGACAAACCAACCTACACACAAATAAATACAACAGAAAAATCCCTTCCCAGCCATCTTCCACTGCTCCAATATTGTCCCTTGCTGTATCAAATCTCATCGCAAAGATAACACCTCAAACCCAGTAGAAAATAAAGGCATTATCAGCATTGTTCCTGTCCAAGTGTCTTGCAATAGAGGAATTAATTTCTGTTACAAAGTCACACGCTCACCGGAGGCTCTCCTGGGTATGATCTCTTGCTTCAGCACATTCCATAAAGGGGAGGAATGACAGCAGGTGGATAATTCCTGGAAGCTGCCTTGCCAAAACGAACTTCCTCACATCGTGTGAGCCACGTGGGCACGAGGTTTTTTCCCCCCAGTGAGAAATGCACACTCACTTCTGCAGATGAACTCCTTTTCCCCGGTGCTAAACCCACGTCAGCATCGCTTCTCGGCTCTGTTACACCTGCTGGAGGCCATGCTGAGCATCAGCAGCATTCCAGGCATGGACAGACAAACTGCTGTGTTTGGGAACCTTCAAACTGAACTCAGGGGGATGTGAGGGACAGAGAAATTGCTGGGTTTTCAAACCTTCAAACTGATCTCAGCCTTCTCCATCCCCTCCTGCTGTCAGATATCTGATGGCTCCAGCAAAACCTCAGTGTCTGAATTCTCCTCGGAAGCAGGCAGAGGATGTTTTGGGACCTTTACCTGAGTGTCTGGAGCACTTGTGCATCCATCTAATCTGCTTTTTTGGTTATCCTGATAGCCACAAACAAACCCAGCTGGCTCACATGGAGTCTTCCTTACTCAACCCTTTGCAGGGTTCCCTCAGTGGGAGGCCACTTGTCAATCAAAATTAAATTCCAGCCTCATTCTTTCAGTGACTCAGAGCTACCCACCAGAGACTCAAGGAAGGTCAAACAAGATTTATCCATTACAGCTTAACTGAAAGTGTCTTTTCCTGCCAAATACCTCTGTTATGTTTATATGGCCCAAATCTCTATCCTCAGTTGTTTATTTACAGATACCAGCAGTGCCACAGCCAATTACCTTTAAACATCCTATAGCAATGTTAGATAAATAGAAAGCAATTGTGTCTGTGAGTGGTTTTCCCCAACATTTTAAGTACTCCTTAAATGCTTTTAAAAGCTTTTTGCTCAATCAGGCCCCAAGAAAAAGATTAGCTTGCTTCCAATTTGAATAAGGAAGTCCTGCAGTTGATTTAGGAAAGAAGTAAGGACTACCTGACCTTTGGGCAATATAATCAATATCCTGTTCTGAAAATAACTCACTGTCCTGGAATAGAGGCCAAGTTAGGCCTTTTGTCCCCTGATTCTATGAATATTTAGTGAAGAACTCATTGCTAGGTTTTTATCTGTGAGAATTTCTGATGTAGTTATGGGCTACTGATGATTCTGATCTTTCTGGAATAATATTGAGCAAAACCCAATTTTTTAATTGTGGGGGTTTTCCTAAGGTGTCCTTTACTTTTGCTTTTAATTTCTAACAATAAAGTTTATTGATAGAGAAGCTTCAAGAACATAACTTTGATACTGAAGAGTATTTACCAACTTAGAATGATGGATATTTACAATAATTCATAGTTGTCTGTCACAAATCTAAAAGATTTAATCCAAGCAATCATTTAAGTTTTATCTGTTATATACAAAGGGAAAAAGAGGAAAGAACCTTTATGAAGAGTTTATCCCTGCTGTCACTCAACCCAAAGAGAGCTTTCTGTTACTGAAAGCAGGGAAAACAAATAAACCTGGATGAATAGTGCAGTGATCCAATAAGATTTTGGAGATTAGATGAAGATCTCACTGAGCTACTGTATATTGAAGTTAGGCAATGTTGGGTAATGAATATTAAGGGTTATGTATTGATTTTGTATTATGTTTGATTTCAAAGGAAGTAATAATAAATCCAAAGTTTGAAATCACACAGGGCCAGACACACTTGCAATCTTCTTTCAGAAATCGGATAAACTACAACACTGAGGAATTATTTTCTTAACTGAAGGAAAAACTAAAAAAAATTAATAAAAATAAATCTTTCTCTGATTGTTGAGAAACTTACGAAAAGCTCCATTAATTCAGTTTGAGGTATTTAGGTATAAAGGGAAATGTAAAGACATAAAGAAACAAAGAACACCAGATATTCCCAACTTTTTAGCCACTTAACACATGATTAATTTCCTGTAATTCCAAAAAGTGATCATTGCAGTTTCTCACTATTTGTTGTCCTGTAATGCATAGAAAAACCTTGCAGCTTAAAGGAAATTAGAATAGAGGGTGATCATGAACCATCAATGAAAACTTGCTACAGAGAATTTGATCTTGATCTTTTCCAGTTTGAGTATTAACATTTTTGCTCCACTGACCCACATCCTAAAATGTATACTTCTCTCTTATATATACACTTGATAAGGCAAGGATTTAGTGAAATATTTATAACTTTTTTAGTATAGAACTTTGTTTGAAGGGGCAACTATTTGTTTTGAAGGTTATTTGAACCTGGAGGCCACAGAGCATGGAAATACTACACCAAATTAGTTAATGATGCTAGCTCATTGCCAGGAAATACTACTGTAAAATGAACAGGAAAAGGGCTGGATCCTGTACCTCTAGACTTCCTAGAATATTGTTTCTGGGGAATGCTAAAAGCAGCTTTTCAATAAATTTCAGGAATGGCAAGAGTGGCCAGACTTCATGCTTGTAATTCTGAATTTCCAACTTTCACAATGGAAGTTTTTTAATTGTTTCAATTCAGATCCTTATCTAAATATTAGTTTTAACAGTGAATTGCTTTTCCTCTTTTAAATTATTTTTAGCTTTCTATTCCTAAAGAAAGTACCTGAATGGAGGATTGTGGACCCCTTTTCAGGGAACGTACTTTGTTATTATTTGCATCTGATTTATTCTTCATAGAAGAAAAAGAAATGCGTAAGTGAATCAACCTTTTTCTCTCTCAACTCTAGGACTATGAGTAAACAAAACCCCCAAAGCTTTCTATCCACTGCCATCCCTTCTTGAGCTCCTATGAGTCTAAATCCATTCTAATATGAAATAGAAAGAACAAAATAACTGATTTGTTTTTGAGAGCAACATGTAAATCTATGTGTGGAAGAATGATGCCTTCCTAAAGTGAAATCTTTAAGAAGACTTGAAATTAAAAAAAAAATAAATTTGGGAAGTTTCTCCATTTGTAGAAGTATTAAATGAAGGTAGTAAGTCAGCAACTTTTCTGTTACCTGAGCATGACCCTATTCCTTCCCATTTACAACTCTTCTTTTACTGTGCTCTTACATTCAAGTAACTTTGATCCTTTAATTTTTTTTTTCTCCATTAAATAATCTTTCTCTGACTGCAAAGACTTGGAATATCACCCTTCATGGTGATTCTGCTTTTCTTTAGCTTATGAACTCCTGCACCATGTAACACAAAAGACATTTGCTTTCCAAGAGTAAAAAGAGATTGATGAATTGTAGTGAGACTTTCCTTATGAAGCAAAGTGCATTCCAAACATTTTTCCCATGACAAAAATGCTTGATTTTCATGCATAGACTGTATACACAGCATATATACACAGAATAATCCTGAATAGATCTTTGAGGACATAAATTTCTCCCATGACCTGATCTCTCCCTGTGTTTAAAAATTCTATGGCAGCAAAAATCTTCAAAGATATTGAGAGTTCCAGTGAGCTACATAATTCTAAATGGAGACATTGCAGGCATAAAGGCATGTTATTTCTGATAAGAAGATGTTAGGAATGATAGAATAGGAAACAATCCTTCACCAAGACTCACTGAGCTCTTTCTGGCACTCTTATAATATACATGATACAGTTTTACATATAACCCTTAAGACAGAACTTATAGTATTTTTCCTTCAAAAATTAATAAAAATCCCTTCTTAAAAGGGATTGTGGTCTCTCTAGACTTTCCAATTATTATCAAGCAATAACAATTAAACTTTATATTTTGCCCATTTTTAATGTTTAAACTTGATTGAAAATTTCTCTGATTAAAAAATATTCTCTCCACTTACTTCCTTGAGTTACTACATGATTTCTTTTGCTGCTGCTCCTGTCTCTTTTTCTCAGTGCGACAAAAATCTGAAACTGAGCTGTTCCCTTGTAAAAAAGTCAGTGGAGATCAGGTTCCCAAATCGGGCAGAGGTTGAACCTTTGTGGGAGATGGAAATCTTTGCCGTCAGTCACTCCCTAACACAGTACTTGCAAAAAACTTGGACATCAAGATGGAAAGGAGGGGAAAAAACCCAAAAACAACCTTAAAAAAACCAAAAAAACCCCCGTGAAACAAAACACAAACCAAAAACCAGATATGAAGGAAAGCCAACTCTCTTAATCTTTAATTATTAGGTACAAGGCCTGAAAGGCCAATTCCAAATCCCACTAAAGTTTAGGAGGATGTCTGCTATGAACAGCAGACCATTATTTTTCTAGCTCTCGTTAACCAGAAATATTAGAAAATAAAATGACATCAGATTTATTCAAGGAAAATTGTGTCAAGGTATTTTTTTTTAGGATTCTACTCTTCCATTATCACATTCCCTCTTCTTTTTGATGTCCTCGTTGATGGCTTTCTCATGTAGAAACTCAAGTATTTCCAACCAAATAAACTTCAGCGGGAATTCTTTGAAGGGAATATTTGTATATACAATATAATAAAATATATAACACAAACCACAAAGATAATGCAGCAAATTCAGACTTTCTCCAATGGGGTGTTCCTGGTGTCAATGCTGGGCATGGGACATTGCTGCAAGGAATTTAAGGATGAAGAATGGTAGGAAAAAGAAGGGAAAAACCCAAGAAAGTTCTCTCCTTGCTCCTGCCCTTGAGATTGCCACAGCCACCTCCTTCCAGGCATAATTCCTTCAGCAACTCAATTCTCAGTGCTTCAGGACACTGAACAACCTCTCTGATTTGTGTGCTTGTACATATATTTATACTGTTTATATAATTTATATTTCTATTATTTATAATTATACTTATATATTTATATTAACTGGGAAAATCGTGTTTTGCAGAGAAGGGAATGAGCAATGGAACAGAGTGACATGTGGAAAAGCAGATGGAGAACCAGTGACATCTGCCAGGATAATTGTGTTTGAAAATATCCCAGATCCCACTTTGACAGAACTGACTGGCAACATGGATATTTCAGGGAACCACACTCTGTGGTATTTTTGCTGGTTTGTACCTTGAATATGGCAGGTTGTTTGCACATTTCAAGTTTTTGTTTTCACAGCCCTGGCTAGGAACATATGAAGAAGCTGAGAATAGGCAGGACATAAAATATCTGGCCACAGAAATTCTGTATATGAGTATTACTTATTTTCCTTTTCATATATGTGCAGTCAGCTCCAGTGGCTCAGTTTATATTTTGGCTTCAAATACCAAGTTTAACTTGGCTCTCCAACCAAGGATTTTGGTTTACCAGAGGTTAATAGCAGCTTTTCATTAAAGTTGCCCATATAAAGACATTTGAATGAAAAGTTTAGGATGTTTGACATAGTTTTCTGATATTTCTTTTAGTTGCAAAATAGAGACCATTAATATTAATGCTCAAATGTTTGAGAAAACAAGAATGTAAAATACCAGACATGGTCCAGGTGTTCACATAAATTTCAGACTGAGTTTCCTTTCCTTGCATCTTTTCTAGGCGGAAGAATTCATAAATCTCTGCATGACACATCTGTAGAAGGCTGCTCACCCGAAAAAAGTGAGGTTTGCAAAGCAGACAATTTTAGGAGGTGACCTAAAAAGCAATTTTTATAAAGAGTTTATCATTTCAGATCGAGCCTTAAGTGCCATTCTGGCTCACCACTGTCTACATGCTCACCATGTGCAGGATCTGCATCTGCACTGTCAAATCAGAAATAAAAATGAACAAATGCACGGGGCTGATGAGATTAATGAAAACAAATGTGGCAAATGCTATTACAACCCCTATTTCCCATCAGTGACAAATCACAGCCAGTTGGGGATGTTTCTGAGGACTGGAGAAAAAGGAAGAAATTCTTGAAGCCATTGGGAAACAATAATTTTTCCATGCCCTTTGCCCACCTGAACACTTTCACCTTTCTTTTCATGCTTAATTAAAGACAGAAGAATATGGATTATATCAGATATCCAGGATTTAGTCTGATTCTTTCTAGTAGTAATCTTGTGGTGTTATCAAATAACGTGCAAAGGTATTTTTTGTGGGAGGATATGAAACTTTCTTTAAAATACAGTTATCAGCTCAAGGACCTCATGATATTAGAAGTAAAAGTTCAGCCAAAAGATAAGGATCACTGATGCCTGTGGATCACAGATATTAACACAAACTCTCTAATTGTCTCTGCTTTCCAAAAAAAAAAAAAACGTCAGCTCCATATTATTTCCTGCTGTTTTCAAAGCCAGTGTTTGGCATCACTTGACAGAGAGCCCTTAATCATATTAAGAAAATGGTAATTAGTAATTTCTTTTTGATATTTATGATGCTAGAATTGAGCAAAGAAGAGACATAAAGATAATCCTTTCATAATTCCTTTCCTTTCCTTTCCTTTCCTTTCCTTTCCTTTCCTTTCCTTTCCTTTCCTTTCCTTTCCTTTCCTTTCCTTTCCTTTCCTTCCCTTCCCTTCCCTTCCCTTCCCTTCCCTTCCCTTCCCTTCCCTTCCCTTCCCTTCCCTTCCCTTCCCTTCCCTTCCCTTCCCTTCCCTTCCCTTCCCTTCCCTTCCCTTCCCTTCCCTTCCCTTCCCTTCCCTTCCCTTCCCTCTGAAGGAAGAACTGAAATAATTGAAGTAATTTGAAGAAACAACTCAAAAGAGGGGGGAAAAAAATCACAAGTCTTCCTCAACAGTTCAACATAAATTGTCTTTTCCCTGCTTTTTCATATTTTCTTGCATAACTTACTTTCTGGTTTTGAAAGAAAACAAATTCTTATCCAGAGACCAAGTTCTTCAGGCTGAAATCCTTGCTGGAATTATTATTCTTTATTAATAACACTGAGAAACCACAGCCATACAGTGCTGTCATATTTTTCTCACCTTAAGTCCTAAAGAAACTGATACCATTTTAACCCACATGTGAAGATCTGACCTAAATTGCATCCTGGAAGATACTTTGATTTCAGGAATTTTATGTTTCTACATCAAACAGAAAAGAGATGTTCAGGTGGTTCAGCCACATTTTCTCTAGGTGTTACTACATTAACTGTCCTATAATGAAAGCAGTGGATAAATTGTAATTAAATAAAAAATATAATTAAAAATTATCATTATGAAATATTTTATTAAATCATAATTAATTTAAATAAATAGAAATAAAAATTGCAAGAGGAATGTACTGATCTTCTGCTGTAAGCAAGGCATTATGAGAAATGTGGAAGATACAACCAAATTAATTTTTGGGTACGAGGAAAGGAAGAAGTTTGGGTCCAAGTCACTAAACCTCAGCAGATCTGGAGGAGAGGAATTTGCATGAGAGGACAATCCCCTCCCTTGTTCTGAACCAGGGATGGTGACAACAGTGACCATGACACGAGGACTGACGTCAGGGAAGGGACACAAGTGACCCAACAGTGTCCACTCAGGAATATGGGACAGAGTGGGAACGCTGGAAAGGGGGAAGGGGGGAAGTGCCATCATGAACTCAAAAGCCTTTCAATAAAAAAAGATTATACAAGTGCCTGTGTGCAACATAAAAAGCCTGAACTAAAGTCCACTGAAAGCAACTTTGGTCTTCCAATTAACTCCAGCAGGCATCTCAGGGATCCTATTTGTGATCATTAGGAATGAAAAACAGGAGTCTCATGATTGGTCCCTAATTACCCCAAATATTCATTCAATGAACTCTTGGCTGAAGAGGAGTGGGTGAAGCTCTGCCACTGACTTGCAAGAAGCCAGGAGCCCTGCCAGGAGTACGAAAACCAGAATTAATTGAGGGACATTCTGTTCTTACCTTCAGCACAGGTAGCAAATCTGAATTTATTTATAACAAAATCTGAGGCAATGACTGAGGAATAATCAAAACTGTCCCCTTAAATATCTATTTGGATATAGATATCCAGTTTTTTATTAATTTGGAAGAGTCAAAGTAAGCAACCTTAGGAATATGGTCTTTATTCAGCTCTTGAGGCCACCAGAATGTTTTGCCAAACTTGTTAGCAGTTTATAAACTAAAGACAGTGCAGAGAGATTTTTCTGCTCACAGCCTGAAAGCCATCAGGAAAGATCAATACTTTTGGAAATCAGCTTTTGTTTAGACAATTACTACTGAAAGTGCTACAAATTTGGCTATATCTCTCGTGCTGCTCGCACAAAGCAAATGAATGGAAATACATAAAGAGACAAATAAATAAATCCATGAAACTGTTTTCTGCCACCTGTCCCACAGACAATTCTCCAGGTACAAGAGCTTGGTTTGGGTATTGTGGTTTTGTGTCTGGTGACAGGCTTTGGCCTTGGACAATCAAAACAAACACCTGTACTCCACTATGGCCACTGTGCTATCTGAGGATGTTTAAAGACAAAAGAATGTCTGGATTTATTCATGTAGGCATTTGAACCCATTCATTGCAAGGTGGGGAGGCAGAAAACTTCATTATCAGAGAACACTATGAGTCCCTCCCCAGCTGTTTCCTCACTGATAGAAGAACAGACCTGAACTGGATCTTTTAAAGTATTTTTAGGTGAACAAGACTACAACTTTTCCTAAGGAAGCAAATCTTAACCTTAGTTCCATCTCAGATTCCCTGATCAGATAAAAAAAAAAAAAAAAGAAAAAATAAGGAAAAAAAGAGAAAAAAAGAGGCTAAATTTGTTCTTAATATTTTTAATTTTAAAAAAAATCTAAGTTTATAAAACATTATTTAATTTTAAAAAATCTAAGTTTATAAAACATTCTTGTGAAGACCCTCATAGAAGGTAGATTAGGAGCACAAGAAAAATTGAGAGTGAACCTTTGGGGAGTCAAACACTGCTTGGACATTTGAGGCAAACAATTTTATATGCTTTAGTTCCCTTTAAAAAAATCCTCTCACTTCACCCTCCACTTTTAAATGGGGTGAAATATTTTGGTGTCAGATACTCCACATTAAACAGACTTCTTACATCAGTGGTGATCTTCTGGTATTCAGAAAGGTTTAATATAATTTAAAATCATTGCTTTTAATCTCAGATGAGTTTAGATGAACATGAAACAGCACAGCATTGGTTAATGTGACTGTAAAATCTTCCCAGATGTTTCTGCCAGTTTCCTCTTGCTTTTCTGAAAATGCTGTCTGCACCAGGCATACATGAGATTTTAGAGACTGCCACAAAATTCACATAATGAAAAAACAGTAGAGGCAGGTATTTATGAAGTAAAATGTACCTGGACATATGCATTGATTTGAAAATTTCCTCAGTAAGCCAGCTTTGCCAAATAATTCATTTTTCCATTTAGCTTGTTTAATCTCATGGACTATTTCTTACTACAATTAGCAATAAATTATTAAAGTATATTCATACCTTCTCAAAACCATGAAGCATCATTATGGCTTTACCTTTGTCTCTGCTTTGTACCTCAGTTAACCTTCTGATGTTGACTTCTGCAATTGTCTTATTTCATCTTTTACACTTTTTAAAATTTACAACGCATGGAATGAAAATGTTCTACCATGCCTCTTCAAATTGCATGTTGAGAGGGAAGTCCTTGTGCTTAAAAATACTTTATATTTTCTGGTTTGCAAAATCTCTTTGTGCTATTTTCACTCAAAGCCAATGATATATTACATAAACTTGTGTCACAGGCAGAATTTCTGTTGTTCCACCCTGCTGGGAGTTCACAGTGAGGAAGTTTCCTGGAAGGCAGTGCCCGTTTGGGATCCCTTTCAGGGAATGCACACTCAGGGGACACACACAGCTCATGATCTCATGCCATACTTAGACAAATTCTGATCATTCTGTCTTCATTTTGAAATAAATAAATGAATGTCTACAGTTACAGCATCCCAACCTGCCCTTTGTCACGCTTCTAGGCAGAGGAATATATTTTTTAATTTTTTCAGATAATGCAATCAACACCAAGAAAAACTCATTGTGAGGCAAAGCAGTTTATTGAGACCATGGGAAGGTCAGGCCATTTTCCCTGCCTAGGAAGATCCTTGTACTGTGAATTTCAGTGTAATCTCTACATTCCATCACATCACTGATGGCAAGTATTTGGGCTATACACACAGCAGAGGCACAGGAGGAGATAACCAGCTCCTCATATCTGCAAATTCCTCAGCCATGGCCTTGTTCCAGTTCTTTGTTATCTTGAAAGAATCCTGACTTGCCTATTGCTGTGCTGCCAAAGGTCATTTCTGTAGATCAAGCTGGTTTCCTTTGTGCTGGGGTATCCTGCAGAGTGCTGTTTGTTAATTGATAGTTATGCTTCCTCTCAAATTTGTCAGGCACTGATACTTAGGTCTTACAGAGACATCAGGGTTAAAAAGAAATTAAATTAAGCAAAAATGCATTCAGTCAGTTAGATAAAATCAGTGTCTGAAGACTTGAAGAGGCCTTAGGCTCAGCACATTTGTTAAAAGAAGCTTAAGGTGTGTACATTCACAGTAAGATTTAGGATTGTAAATATAGTTTTAGATGGCCTGTAGGCACTTTTTAATATTTCCTGCTGCGTCTCATTTAATTAATTGATTAACTGCTGAAAATTGCAACTGGAAGTCCCTCCTTGTTTAACTTTAACTTATTCACATAAGGAGTCTTCTCTCTAGTCCTGATGACTTCAGGACAGACCTGACTTCATAATTTCTCACAATGTTGAATAGGGAGGATTTAGAGAATAGTCACAGAAATATCACTGCAAAGATAGAATGATGAGGAGGAATCTCTAGAAATGAGGTTCCTCTTGATCTGGCTGTGGGAAACGGCAGGAATGGCAGCAGGTACTGTACCCACCTCTAAATATCTGTATCTAGGGAATGGAGCTGTCTCTTGGTCTTCTAATGCTTATTGCTCTGGAACTTTCTGATTTTTAGAAGAAAGAAGGAAGGAGTTAGTTTAGCTTTTAGAATGTTTCTTCTTAAAAAACATTCCTCAGAATTCCTCAAAAAGCCTAAGAACAAAGAGGAGACTGAAGAGAATTCCTTGGTATCCAAATACCACTATCAACAAACATATTCTAGGCACATTCTTAGTGATATTCTTGTTAAAAACCAAACTCTACATTATTTTATTCAAATTAAGATTCATCACCTTGTGCTGCTTCTGAGCCAGACATGAGAAAGCTGAGGACAATACCAAGTTTTGGACCTCTGAACTTCAAGTGAGATTTCAGTATTGGACCATAATCTAGAAAAACACCATACCTCATGGAGGATGGAACAGCTCTCAAATATTCCCTTTTTGTTACAGCTCTCTTATACAGCAAAAACAATTGTGATTATAGGGTGAAGATGGCTTATTTAGAATTATATCTCTTAACATTATGATGATGTGCATGTTTCAAAAGACAAAAAAATAACAGAATGTTCAATAAGGTCAGAAAGAACAGAATTCTTCTGGTAAACTGAAAGAGAGAAATGGTTCATTTCTGATAATTAGGATGGGAAACATCAAGGTGCCACTAACTGAGCATCCTGAGCTGTGAACAACAGAGCTCTCACTGCCTCAAAAAGATGTGTTCTTTCAGCATAGGTTAACAACTTATTTTTTCATTATTGAAAAATCTGAAGGATTAAAAGATGTGCATCACACAATGGAGAAGAAAGAACTCCTGAGGCCTTTTGGAAACAGTGTTCTTAAGCTATGTAAATTAGTTCATAAATATTTTCTTTCTAGGAGGGTAAAAACCTTCCTGGCATCTATGAAAATATCATGACATTGTGAACAAAATAAACTGTCTGGAAAATGGTGACATCTGCAAGATGATTCCGCTGCCATTTCAAATTCAAGTTTTCCTTCCAGTTTCACCTCATACTTCATGAACAGCAAATCTGACTCTGCTGTAATTTTTTTTTTCTGTCTAAAATCTTCTTTCCCCTTTGTATTTCCCTGTGGGATGTTCTCTTCCCTACCAATGTATCCCTGCAGCACTCAGAGCATTATTTCCCTCAGCCTCGTGTGCGTGCTTTACCCTTCCCAGTGTCAAAGCCTTGACAAAGAGCACTGAGCTGGGAACATTTTGGAGCTGCTGTTTAATTGTAGCAGCCCTGCCAGTTCAGGATGCCAACAATAACATACAGTAGATGCTGTGTGTGGCTTTCCCCTCACTCTTGGGATAGTGTTTCTTTGACAGGCTGGATAATGAAGTGGGATGCAGTGGAGGGCAACTTCTGCTAGACATGTGTACGTGTTAGAAGCCATGAGGCTGAACATTCAAACAGCTTTTAAAGGAAAAAAAAAACAACAGAAATTTTGCTGCTAAAATGCTCCCAGTGTCATTTTTAATTACAACGACTTTGACAATATGTGATGGTTCATCCTTTTAACAAAGCACACAAGTTTCAGCTTTGAAAACTCTGCTAAAGTCACTGACTTTGGGGCCCTTTTGTATGTGCAGATTCAAGAGTTATGTAGCTTTCACACAGATCAAAATTTTGGTTTCCCCTCTTGTTCAAAAAAGGTCATAGAGAAACTACAGGATTCTTATGGTAAACAGAAGGAGAGGAATGGTTCATTTCTGACAATTAGGATGGGAAACATCAAAGTGCCACTGACTGAGCATCCTGAGCTGTGAACAACAGAGTTCACACTGCCTCAAAAAGATGTGCTCTTTCAGCATAGGTTAACAACTAATTATTTTAATTTCAAAAAAGCTGAAGGATTAAAAGATGTGCATCATTTTGGTGGAAGTGTTTGCATTTAAGAAAGACACTTGAAACTTTGGCCCTCATAAATCTAGAGTTGAGCAGAACCTTACCAGCTTTCAAATCATCTGAGGGGCCTTTCACACCACCAGCTTGGGGAGCAAACATGAGGAATAAATACCCAGCTGCTGATAAAATCTCCCATCTTATCTATTCACCTTCTGTTCAACCTCTGAGTCACCCTACAAAGGTGAATATTCAATATATGTACCTATAGTCCATGAAAGGCATAAAAACCTGATTTTAGTAAGATTTAACCTGCAAAAGAAACCATTCACAACAAGGTTTTGTTGTTGTTTTGGCACGACGAATACAGCACTTGATGTACACGCAGCAGGCCTTTCCTTTCCCTGGTGACTTTATTTAGTCCCCTGTGCTCCTTTCCATGTTTCCAAAGATACTGGCCTTTAACTTGCCCTCTGCTCATGCACAGTGCTGAGCAAATAAACAGAGACTGCAAAAGACAATTTCCTTCATCAGGATATCTCCAACCAGCTGTCTGTTGAATTTCAACAGCTCCTGAGGCAGCAGAGAAGTCACAAAGTTCATGACAATAACAAACCTATTGAAGACAAGCTTAGAACTGATGGCCCAGACTGAATGAAATGAGAGAAATAAATTTTGGCAATATTTGTCAATATCATTCCAAACAGTTACAGCTGCAACCATGGTAGGACTTCACCATGTTTGAGATAAGGATTATCCCATGCTCAAGGATAAGTTAAAACCCTCTTTGAAGGGCAGTTTTAATGCAGAGAACAGACTATCATCAAAATAATCCATGCCCAACAAAGAGAATGACTTTCCAAAGGCAAAAATCTGTGGCTGCCCTCATACAAGGCAAAAAATGCACTAATAAAATAAGAAAAAGCACAACTTTCCAAATACTTTGAAATTGATGAACTAGATAGAGACAAATAAATGCTTTTAGTAAAGCAGGCCATGAAAAATTTTTCACTACACTGCTTTTCACTTTCCTGGCACTTTAAAAATACTTTTGGCATCCAAACACATGGGACCACTACTTGAAACTGCTAAAATACAAGGCTCAATAGTGTGCTCTGGAGAATCTTTCACCAATTCCTCCTATCTGCCTGCCAAATTTTTAGATAAAAATTGTTATCATTTAGCTCTCTGTTTAGCTGTTTATTTTGGGTTTTTCCCCCCTCTTGAAGCTGGGAAAAGCAACAGCACATGTCACACTTAATTCTACAAATCTGCTCCATCTTTTTGCCATTCCCCAGTGCCTCAGAAAACAATGTTTCAAAATATACTCTGTCTTTTATAATTAAAATTAATATGGGTAAATTTTATATAAATATGTATGGTTTTTCTCCTGCCTTGGCATATGCCTTCAATCAAATCTTGCTAAGACTGACACATTTTTCTCTGTGTCCATGGGTACAAACAGGCTGAGTCTTTCTCAAACCATCAGAGTGACCCATGGCCATGTTGATTCTGGATTTATCAGTGTTATCAGATGAACAGTTCAGCACTTCAGTCTGCTTTTGCTGAGATATTTACAACTATCACACCAAACCTCTTTGTTCCAAGCATTGAGATCTCTTTTTTCCCCTGCAATAACAGCAACAGCACTAAAAATTACATCTTGAAGGAGTTCAGCATCATTCATATAAACTTATGAAGGAGATCTTATACAAAATCTGCTATATAACAGGCAAAATTATTAACCTCTCTCAAAAATCCCTTATGGGGTGGCAGAGAGTTAAAAATGGCATTTCTTAATGAAGAAGGAAACCTATCCTTTAGCCATTCTGCTGACTTTTTTATCCATTACAACAGAAGAACCACAGATCTGGTGACTCTTCATAAATGAAAGCTATATTTCCCTCATATCCTCTCCAGTCCAAAAAGCTGTATGAGAGTCCTCTTTGTGAGGATGGATGATAATTTTTTTGACATTCACAGCTCCTGTTTTACACAGAATTTTCCCCAAAAAAGGTAGGAGCGTAGCTAAGAGCAGGGCTATTAAATGCTTTCTTTTTCTTGGTGGACCTGAATGCATGAGATGGGAAAAAAGAAATCACTGGCCTTTGCAAGCTCAACTTCATGGGGAAAATAAAGGTAGTGAAACCTGTGCCTAATGCTGTAAAGTTGTGGGTGCAGGATGCTGTGACATTATTTATTTCTGTGTGCTTCTGGGGTCCTTTTGCATCTAAGTTCATCTGCAATTTTTACACATATATAAAATATGATTAACAAAGCACTTGCAGAAGTCGCTCATTAATGAGCAGTGCTTGATAAGTGTAAAATATAGTAAAAAACCTTCTGCTTCAAAAGCAGCTGCTGCACCATGCTTTACTGACAAACTCCTGGAATTAATCCCTTCATGACACTAAAGAAGTGGTAATTTAATCTTAGTCTCCTCAGATAATGATCTTTCTGCAATATAAAAAGTACTTTTCAGTCTTGTTTGCCACAGTGTCAAACCTCTTCCTTAATACATTTGTCTGGAATATATTCCTGAAAAATTGATCAGCTATTGAGGAAGATGATTTGAATCCTGCTGATTTGTCACCTGGTGAATGATCAAAAACAGGAACAAAATCCCAGGTATGAGAAAGGTGCAAAGGCCAGCACAGAGAAACCATACACAGAATGAGGCAAATCAAAGAAAACTCTGAATGCCAAGATTGTAAAAAGGCAATAGGATGAACTTTGAAAATTAGGAAATCGAGGCTAAAATGTGTTAAACATGGTGACAATTCAGGGAAACAAAACACCCAGGAGTAAACATGCCTTGGGAGAAGCTTTAGGAAGAGAATTTTCTGTGAGAAGAAAATAAGGTTTTACTTCATGGTGGCTGTTGGGTGTTGGAGAAGCACAACCAGCACCCCCAGCGACTTCTCCTTGCCAAACTCCCTGTGCCTTCTCCTTACTAAACCACATGAAATTTATTGTTGTTTATCAGGTTTATTTCTATTTGGATGCTGCAGTAAATATTTTCATTGAGCCATCTTTGTGGACTGGGAAAGGCAGTTTGAATTTCATAAAGAAAATAAGTTTTTGGTTCAATAAATTAATTTTTTTTAGCCATGCATTACATCAGAGCAGTGGAACAATACTGAAGAAGGAGCAATTTAAAGTCATTTTAAAAATAATAATTCCCTATTACACTACTATGAACCTCAGAGGATGCTAAGAATAAAACCTGGTAGTAAGTCCTAACAAACAAAGACACCATAAAATAATTTCAAAAGGCCTTTTCAAGGGGGAAAAAAGAGCTAATGTCAAATGACTGAGGCGACTAAGAAGAAATTAAGAAAATTATTCATTATAATAGATTATGAGAAGAGAGTCTATTTTTATAATATGATATAAAAGTTAACAAACTATACTTAATCATGTGCATTACTCATTTTCTCAATAGTTGGTCAAGCAAATTGTTGGTGTATCTTTCCTCTCCAGTGAGACATACAATCTGGAAACTAAGCTACTCCCTAGATAAAAGAGTGACTGATTCTCAGTCACGTTCAGGAGATTACCAAATGTTTTCATAAAACATACAAAATCTTGGAAAAATCAAGCAGCTCATATGGAATTTTAAGCTTTTAATATGAAAACAAAAAATATTCTACAAAAAATTTTCCTCCAGACTTCTATTACATACCTTTTTATTTTTAATGTTTAGTCAGTGTTTTTTGGTTCTTTGTTGCCAGAAAATGAAAGTGTTGGAGATTGTCAACACTATGTAGACCTCAGAGATCCATTGACTTCATACTGGATTGCAGAAACCCTCAAATTAATTTCCCAAATGTTCATTCAGAAGTTTAAAAACTGTACCCATGTCTTCTCATTGCCACAAGGAACACAAAGGAAGGATGAATTCACTTTGGATGATTTGCAACATAAGAGTACAGGAGAAGGGAAATATTCTGGGAAAAAGTAAATTTTAAGGACCACATGCTTGCAACAAAACTAGAGCTCCCCCATTGAGCCTTACAGGACCTACATACCCATGTAAAGGTTTAAACCTTTATCCTATATTTCTGTTAAAGATGTTGAAAGCCATAATGGCATTTTATTAAAGATTTTACTCAATAGGATTTGTAAAACTGGCAGTGGTGGTTAAAAGTTGTGCGTGTTTTAGCTTTGAGATGTCTCTTTGTCACTAAAAGAAAACCCCTGAGTCTCAAAATCTCCTCAACACAGCCATACATTTTATAAAAATGAAAGATAAAAAGAGAGGCATGCAGCTCAAATTATTTGAAGAGTTTTGAAAAGAAAAGCTATGAAATGCAATTTTCTTCCTTGCTGTGTTCCCAGAGTAAGAAATTATTTGTCACAGCCTAACAAAACTCCAGCATTCCTGAGAAACGTGACAGCCATGAGGAATCTGTGTTTCCAAAGCTCATAAATAGGTTAAACCCTCAAAATTGCAAATTCCTTGAAACCAGGCCAAGGCAAACTAAAAAAAAAAAAAGGGACAGAGGAGGAAGAAAGCTTTCCCAACTGTTTGACACTTTCCAATATGCTACTGTGTGTTGGTTATTTGCATAGCAGTGCCCTGCACTCACCAAAGGTGTTGCTCCATAAAAGTAATAAAAATAAAATAAATTGTTAGCCCTGGGTGTTATGGATACATAAAAACTAATTACATCTCATTCCATTTTGTGAAATTGCCACATGTTCAGATTCTGGGATTTGACACTTTGCATGTTAAGGGCCTTTATGTTTTGCTTTATTCTTCTGGATAGAGGGGAATAACCCAGAATTAATTCTGCTAATGCATGACATGGTGACTTGTGACTGCTTATGGAAATTGCCTGACACTTCTGTTAGAAAAACCCATTTTCAGATCCTTAAATTTTACTGTCAAATGTAGGCTGGCATTTTTTATGCCACTCCAGGGCTGATTTATTGTTTTACATTCTAGCTATTTCTGAGAACAAGAGAGGAGAAAATGTGCTGTTTCACCCACATAAATTGCAACAATAATAACAATAATAATAATGATGTTGAGGAAAAAAAAAGAAAACAAAACAGCCGAAAAGACCTGGCACTATTGAAAAGCAATTTCACAATGATACCACTGAAGGCAGATGTGCCTGTCCTGATCTTTCCCAGTAGGATGCAGCCAGATTTAACCAAGTTTAAAGAATTACAAATACAGCTCAACATGACCAGCATCAGATTCCTGCACAGGAAAAGAGACTTTTCCTCTCAGCAAAAGAGCACTTCAGACTCTGTTAACATCCCATCTGTCCTGCCTATGAAAAGCTTGGAGTTTCATAAAACTGAAAGATCTTTGGGTTGTTGAGAACTGGAGCTGGACAAGGATGGGACACAAATATCAAACAAGAATTCAGAGTGTTCAGGTGGCTGGAAGGGTGACCACATGCAAATAAAACAGGGAAAAAATGGATTATGAGTCAGGAAGAACAGGCACTACCTAAGCAAGCAGACTGAGGCAAAGAAGAGAAAATTAAGTTTTAAGGAGTGAGTTGAGGGGTGAAAAAGCTGGGATTGATGAGTCAGGAAAAGAGAAAGGTCTATTGGAGACTGTGGAACACAGGTCAGGTGTGGGAGCAACAAGTCCCACTCTTGAATTTCACATTTCCTTCCCAGAACTTGCAAGACATCTTAAATTATAGATAAATTTATATATTATTTATATTTATATATAAAAATTGCTGCTCATTCAGCCAGGAAAGTGTCCCCCAGTGGCCTTGGTCCCTGCAGAGCAGGCATCTCCCTGCTCAAGGCTCCCTCCTGTGCCTCCAGAGTCAGCAGCAGAGCTCTGAGCTCTGGATTTTGCAGCTCCATGCTGCTCCCAGAGGTCTCCTTTCCTTTGTCACTAAAGATGCCCATGGACCAGAACCACTTGCACATCACTTCTGGAGGGCCTCTCTCACTTGTTTTGTGGCTTTTTTCTCTCCCTCGTGCACACACATGCGCACACACACACACACAGAGGGTAAAATTAGATCTGACAAGGCATGCAGATGAAAGCTGGGAAATGCTGCAATTATCGTTTCCCACGTAATCTTAAATCAGGCTTTTGTGCATGGATTTTAGGGTACAGTTCCTAAAAGTGCTGTGTCATTTTCAACAAAGAATGGGCCCTCTCTGGGAAAAAATGAGAGTCATGACATGATGGCAGTGTTACCTACAGAGATGAAAAGGCAAATGAGGCAAAACTTCAGGAAAACTGGTTAGAAATGCCAAGATCAGTAAAGAAAAGTTCCGTTTCCTTGAAACTTGATAGTCTTCTTGGTTTTCAGCAGTTGTGAGTTTAAAAAAAATTACAATATTCTTCATTTGACAAAAGAAAATTACAACTTCTTTGCCCTTTCTATTCAGGTAGACATTATTCAAAGAGACTGGAAGACATGTTGGGAAGCACTTTACTGCAAAAATAATTAATTTAAAAATCAAAATGCTTAAATCCAAACACATCAAACAGTACTTGTTGCTAAATGCTGAAACTCTATTCCATTCTTACCCCATGTTCGGAGCAGAGACTCGGGAGAAAATAAAGATAAAATCTTACGAAGCCTTTTGATTTCAAAAGTTTCTCCAAGTTCTGGTCTCATGACTTGTGCAGCTGAATCCTGCCTTGGGGAAAGGGATGAGACAATAACATGCTCCAGACTTTCAGAGTGGTGCTGGACAACTCCCTGAAGCTGAACTTTTCCTAGGTCAGCTGCTGATGGGCTGGTCTGCATTTTGTTTGTCTAGACTGGCGTTCCTGGATGTGACCCACAAAACAACTGCACTCTCATGGTGACAGCTGAAGGTGGTAGGGATTTGACTGGGAGTGTTCCACATCTGTCAAAATACTTGGGAAAAAGAAATAATAAAAAAATCCAGATCTCGCTTGGCTTAAATTTGGCACCAAAAATGAGTGGCTAGTCAATCTCTGTGTCTGTCCTGTGGTTTGCAATTTTCACTGTGGGAATGACTATAACACTGCACTGTGAAAATGAAATGTTTGTGAAGTGGTTCTTCTCCACTGACATATCCCTTAATAAATCTCAGGAGAAAATGGATAGCATTGTTTTCAGATGTGGCTTTGACCAGCAGGCAGTAAAAGGGCCACACAATGAGCAGAAGGAAGAATTATTGGAGAGTTGCTAATTAAACCAAGCGGAGCCATCCCAATCTGTCTGGTCTGTGCACAGAATGGTGCAGAAATCTTGTGAGGGGAAGAGAGGAAAACAACTCCCCTAGAACCCATGCACAAGAGGTAGAAACTGGATTCATGTGGGAAATTCCAGCTTCCAGGTTTCCTACTTTTCAGGCTTTGACTTTACATTTTGTCCTTTTCCTATTAGTTGCCAACAGCATTATTTTAGGGGAAGAGGCCCTCAACTGCTCATATTTAATGCTGGAATTGCAGCACATCGTCTACTGTGGGCAGATGCAACCAGTTCAGCACATCAACTTCTTCCATTCAACAATGTTGTAGAAGATTTCTGGCCCCAATCACCCCAGTTTCTGGCACCTGGGTGTAAAATACACTACACGGGTCTTTTGAAGGTTGCTTTTTTTATGTGGGCACTGTATTGATTTTGTTTATGTTTCCTGCATTAAAAGCAGGGCAATTGTGACAAAAGGCCTTTGCAACTGGTTAAAAAAAAAAAAAAAGAGAAAAAAGAAAGAAGCAGCAGTTACAACTCTTTCAGAAATTATCAATCTGAGCAAATATTCTCCCAACACAACTGCTTCAAGGCCACCTTCTTGGTTCAAATACCTATTCCTATATATCAACATTTTCTCCACAGTTCCTGCCTAGTTTCAGCCAAAAACTGAAGAACTTTGTTAAACTACCTTCTCAGCTTTGCTAGACTCCATTTTCCTACTTTAACATCTCAGAACAAATTAATGAACATGAAGAATTCTACCACATCTGTTTTCTGGAGAAATGTATACTGGAGAAATGAAGAATGTATTCCAAATCAATCAATCAGTCAATCAGTCAATTGATCATAAATTAATTTCTCTGTAGAACAGAATTCCTGCTATCAGATAGCAGCACATTGTCCTCCTAGGCCTGGCAAACCAGCAGTCCTGCAGATTTTCCCTGGCATTTGTCTGCAAGCTGGTATGAAAACAGAAACAACTTTCATTAGCTGCAGTGGCTATTGGAAACCTCATGTAATTCAAGGGCCAGACAAAAATGAACAATGCTCAGTGACCTAAATTCCTCGCATATTAACACAAAGCATATTTCTGTTATAAGCCAATATTCTTCGAAGTTGTTGGAAAAGGCTGGAAATCCAAAGGAACAGGGAAGGGAATAAAAACCGATTTTGCATAAAAGACATCTCTCACTTTCTTCTCTCCACCAATGCACCAGAATTATTCTAGGGATAATTTCAAGAAAGTCATTACTTCAGTTGCATTATAAAACACATGGTGTCACTTACAAGCCTGAATTCTCTTCACAAATATTATTTTCAAAGCAACTCAGTGTGTGGAGATATTGAAGCCCCAGGGATCTCCCAGTCTGAGTCCAAAAAATGTGCAGCAAAACAAGATGTTCCTTAAAAATGTGTTTTACAAATAGCCTGCAAGGAGTATAGTGAAGAGACAGTCTGTTTAATTAAAACTTGGTTAAATAATAGATGTTTCTGAACTAATGTTTCTCAGACTCAATGAATTAATTCTTCTATTAATTATTTGATAGAATTAAAAATAGCTGTTATGTAAGCACAAAGTATTAATTTTGTAATTCCATTCATTTCATTAAAAGTATGGCAAATGCAACTGATGTTGAAAGTGACAAAGAAAATTTGGGTATATCCATGCAACTGGATTCAGGCTCTTTGGTGTAACTTTAGGAACTAGAAACAAGAAAGGAAATTAAAGTTCCAAAGCAATTAGAAGAGTGGGTGAATTAGTAAAGGAAAGGGCAACACTGACATTGTAAAATAAGTCAAAGGAAGATCAATAGTTTAAAGACAGTATTAAACTGGCCATTTCAAAACATTTCACATGGCTGTACACAACTTTCTTGTTTCAAACCTAGAATGGGAAGCCACTTCTCATTTAGAGAAAAAGAAATGCAAAACTAAAACAATCACAGTTATGAAATAATTTTTAATTTTTTTTTTCAGTTGTGAAAAAACTAAGTAATCCTGATCCTACCAGATGGGTCATTAGTTCAAAAGTACCCCAACTGGGACATTTAGAAGTTATTGAACAGGAACACAGCTTTTAGGAAGATTTTCTCACTTAATTCATTTACATTGTCTTGAAAATCTGACCCACAGAAAACAGGCTTTGACAAAATTTTTGATTTATGATGAACTGTCTCATTTTTTTTCTTGTTCTCAAACTTAAAAGAGGTCAGAGTAAACCAGGTAGGATCTCTTGGAAAAAATGCACAAAGATTGTGCCCTTTCTTGGGGAAATAAATGTGTCTTAAGAAAGGGGGCAGAGGGAACTCAAAGGAATATAAGGAAAAGTCTCAAATTCTTTTGATTACTGAAAGGAGGAGAGAGCACCCATTGGATTTTAGACTGTGAGGAAACTGCTGAAAGGAACTCTTCTGGGAAGCAGAAAAGATGTGAGTATCTTACAGCAAGGTAAAAGACTTAAGTGAAAATATCAATTAAACCTTGGAAGCAAAAAACAGTTACCAAGGAAATCTGGCAGGAAAAAAGCCAAGTACAACCATTTGTTTTTATTATTCCTTCCCAGCTGACCCAGGATCATTGGGTCACAGTTTAGTGGCATTTATTTATAAAAGAAATAAAAGGACAAGGCATAAGACACCTGCCAAAGGATCTGACTGTCTGGGAAGGGGAAAGAAAAGCTGCCCACTTGTAGCTTAAAGGAAATCTGCAGCACTCAGGGTGTTCTGGGTGAGGTTCTACCATCCTCCAGATACTTCTGGTGGTCAGAAATCTCAGAAAGAGGTTTGTCAGGAAGGAGCTTTTGCTCAGTTGTTGCTTTAAAGCAAGTCAGTTTACACCTAAATAATTCAATAATTGTGTCCTCAATTCACCAAGAGTGTGTCTTTAATACCAGGATCAGAATCAGCTGTACCTAATGACATTCCCTATTTGTGCTGTCTGTTTTAGTGACAATATCATGTTTAAATTTTCCAATTACACAGACTTCAGGCAGAAATTATTTATGTTTCTGATTCCATTCTCACTGAAGGCACCAGCATTTTTCCATCTTTAGCAGGGGGTAGATTCAGACATACATGCTGTTGTTGAGAAAATTAAATTAAGTCATATTTTGGTGTTAATTTCTGCTGCAAATTAGCACTTACATTTTGTTAACAATTGCTGCAGATAGTACATTTAATCAGCAGCAAATTAGCATTGCTTCAAATTTCCTAATTAAGCTTTTTTTTCCGAATGCTTGTAAAAGCATGTTACAGTCAAGGGTTACTGACTGAGCTGAATCAAAATTTACTTCCAAAAAGTGTTTATATTAAACTGTTATTTGTTAGAGCTACAGCAGAAAACATCTGAATAAGCAGGAAATTTAGGTATTGTTTCAAAAGAAAATATTATGAGAAGTAATCTTTTTCTATTCCTCTGTAAATGTTTTCAATTCTGTAACATGTAGAAACAGAATATCCAATACAAGAAAACCTTGCTCTTCTGGAAAATGAATGACTCCTGAAGAGTCATGTTTTCATAGGAAATATCATAAGAAATATCAGTTTTTGCCAGTAGGAAAAGTATTTTTATAGGTCTTATTTTGGTCAATTAGACAATGAACAAAAAATACATCAGAAAACCATATTGTTTATAAGAATTTGGGCCATTTATCTGCTCAATTTAACAAAACAAAAAAATAAGTAGAAACTTCCATAGCTCTAAATCCAGGATTTAGAGTATTTATTGGATTCCTGTAGAGAAGTTTTGCCCATCTTATCTAATTGGAAGAAACAAGGAGAGAGACAATTTAAACAGCTTGTGACAGGGCATGAGGGAATAGCTTCAAACTGACAGAGAGGAGGTTTAGAAGGGATTTTGGGAAGAAATTCTTCCCTGTGAGGATGAGGAGGCCCTGGCACCGGTTCCCAGAGAAGCTGGAAGTGTCCCTGGAAGTGTTCCAGGCCAGGCTGGACAGGGCTTGGAGCAGCCTGGGACAGTGGAAGGTGTCCCTGCCCATGGCAGAGGTGGCACTGGATGGGTTTTAGGGACATTTCTAGCCCAAGCCATGACCGTGTAAACCCTCAGCTGATGCCATCCTGAGCTGTTGAGAGTCTGGATGGGTGGGTGCATTTATTTCAGAGTGTATGGCACAGACTTTCCCAAATGCTGCCTCAATTTTAGGGATTTCAAGAGCAGAGCTGACTTGTGAGCCCTGATGTAATAATGCTGCCTCTGGGGCAGATGGGGCAGGTCCCCCTCTGGCACACTCAGCTCAGCAGGGCCCCTGATCTTCTCAATATTTGCTTCCTCTCCCTTTGACACATTCATCTGCTGCTGGAGGAGCCAGACAGTCCCTCCCCCTCCTTTGGCTGATGTCTTTAGCTCTGTCAGCTGAATTATGAAATTAGACAGAGCTGTCAGCTGGATTCATGGGATTAATGCACACCCTGTGAGTTATGGACATCCAGCATTGTTCCACAGAAATGTCCTTACCTCCAACATGTTATGAATGCATCCCTCTGACCAAACAAATGTTTCATACAGGCCTGGAAAATAGTTGGGTTTAGGCTGTCACATGCTGTGAATTGTTTCTGATGTTGAGCATTTGGAAAAAAATGACATTTTATAGAGATTTTTAGAAATCAGAAAGAAATAACAATATTCCATCAGAGCATCCATGTTATTACTGTATTCTGTAGTATTAAAAACCCTCTTGCAGCTGCAGGAAAGGAGATAGGACAAGTCATGGTCTGTCTAGAAAAGTATCTTAGGTGAAATTATGCCATAAAATGTCACTCATCAGTTTTTAACAGAAGTACCATAAATACCACAGAAGTACCATAAAAAAAAGGCTTTTTACAAGTGCTTTACAGAAAGGGGTAGGACTCCACATCTTTCTTTTAACAATTCATTTTTCTCACCATGAAAAGTCAGCTGTTCCAACATCAGAAGTCCACAGCAAAAAAGTTCTAGGAATACAGTGAAAAAGTTATTTTCCTCCACTGAAAGATAATCAACTGAAAATAATTGGACTATCTGAATAAAAACAGTCCTATTTTCCAAATGTCTCAGGGGTCTAAACTGCACAGACTTGTAATGTCTTAATATCAAAGCTTGAACTTTAGCTATAGTTCTATTTATAGGCAGACATTTTTGTAAAGTGAAAGCAGTGTAGGACTTCTGTGCTTCCAACAGTGTTTATACAAAGATCCCATGTCAAAGCTGTATTTTATTGTAGGAACATCAATTTTACTCTAAGTGGCAAAACACTGCAGTAAGGACAGGAAAAACTAGATCAGAACACTCTGGAAAAACAATTTATCATTGGGTTTATTCTTACGATTGGGTTTATTCTTACAATTAACCCACCATGGAAGTTCTACCTGAAACAATTTCAAGGCCTGGACTCAGGGATGGGAGGTGACATTCAAGTCCTCTCCTTGCTGTCTTGGCAGATATGATGAGAACAGTTTGGATTTTTTGCTGAGAGTGAAAATATCTTGGGTTTTTTTTTCCCCTCCACATTCCCATTGTCACGAAAAGGCATAGAGATGATTAGGAAAAAGAGTCTGTGAAAGTGGCCAACAGCTCATATTTACCAAACACAGGCCTAGGTTAAAGATAAGATCAAGATTAGAGGCTTAGCAGTCTGACAGGGAGCTCTGGAATTTACCATTTGCAGTGTTTTGGTCACATTGATGCACGATTAGATGTGTTCTACAACTCAGCAGTCTCCAGGATTATAAATTACAAATCCTAGCGGTCATGGTTGCTGGAAGGGCTCCCAGGGGATGGCAGAATTTGGCCTCTCAGCCTCTTGTCTGGTCTGTGTTTGCAGATAGAGAAACCCAGACTCTGCAGTCTAGACCAGCCCTTTGGAGGCATGTTCCAGAGGGGAAAAAAATCCTCTTGCATTCTGTAGGAGACCTTACCCAGTGAAAATATCCCTCTGTCCTCCTCTGAGCTGAGCAGCACTAAAGCACCAGACTCAGGAGAAACCAAGCTCTCCCTGGTTTCTGCACACAACAAATGAATAGGTCCAGGCAAATTTCCTCAGCTTCCAAAAGCTCTGGAGACAATCCAGTTTCATTTGTTTATGCAAGATTCATGGACCTCTAGAACACTTTGTCTCATCACATCAATAGGTTGGTGCTAGGATCCTGCCAGAAGGTTTTTGGTGGTTGAAAGCCCTGAGCTGAGGATAGGGGTGAGCAGAACAACATTTGCTTGCAGTGGTTTGCATTTGTTTCATGAAAAGACACTGCACTGCAAGATAACTGGGGGAAATCCAGCTAAACATGCAGAAATTCAAGGATGTTCTCTGTATCACTGTGACATCAATTTTCCTCACATGCAGCAGTTCTCAGTGTGCTTACATAAACCTGGGGTACATCCAGATTAAACACATTCTTGCCTATTTTGCCTTTTTTTCCCAGATTGTTCCTCTGGAACTTGCCCAATCCAATTCATCCTGTTTGACTTTGTAGTTTCCCCTCGTGGCATTTCTTCTACAAACACAGACTTACAAGAAAGATCAGGGTCTACCTGTCATTTTTCTCCAACAGTTGCTTCCTTACCTTCCTTTTCAATGGTAAATTAATAAATATATTTGCTGGGGATAAAAATCCAATTAATGTGTTCCCTGATTGAAGTGAGACATTATTTAAAAATTTATAAAATCAAGAAGCAATATGAAAATTCACTTGAATGCAGTTGAATTTACTTTATTCCTCACATCTTCCATAGGACCAGTGTGAAAATAATAACTGATATTTGGATTGCCAGTTCAATGATGCAGAGACTTTGCATGAAAGAAGACCTCCCACATTCCCATTTTGAGAGTTTAGCTGGGAGGTGCATTTCTGCATTTTCCCTTGGCAGAGCTGAATTCAGAGGATGAGTGTGACTATGGCTATTCCAGACAGTAAACAAGCCACTAGAAACACATTTACTATTGTGTTTAGAGAGAGAAGAACTAGACTTTGTTTTCAGTTCAGGTTTGAATTTTAATATTTAGCTTATCTATTTCTAAATATTATACTAAGTATTCCATAGTTCTGAAGAGAAAATAGTGGGCAAGACTGTTTTAGTGGGCCTTCCAGAATGAGAAAAAGAACTTGAAGTGTGTCATAGTGATCTGACAAACATTAGTGGCAAAAGTGGAATATTCTGACTTAGAAACTCTTCTAACTTCTGTACTCATCAGGCAGACAAGCTCGAAACCATGAGTTTGTTAATAAAACAATCACCAATAAGCTTTATCTCCACATATATTTGGCATTTTTTGGTCTCAATATTGTCTCTGCAGTTCAGAGAGAATACAAATGAAGGAGGAACTAATGGAGTGGAGTTATGATTTCCTTGCACAATTAAGGATAAGAAACCAAAGAAATATAACTGTGTCAGCAAATATTTCACAAATATAAAACACCATTCTTATCTGCACCAAACCCTTAAGCCATTGGATCAAATGAAGACTGTGACAGTCCACTGGAAAGTGTCTTAGTGCTAGTCAGTTGTCTAGACCTAGATCAGTGAAAAAAGGACATAACCTTGTCAACTGGACTAAGGTTTTATTATTATTACATTTATTACTTGTTGAGAGTTTCATGGTAACCAAGCTAATGTGAAAATGAAGAGTTCACAATGCACAATGGAGCGTTCATTGCAGAAAGGCAAGCAAACCACAACGTGGAGTGTTTTGTTTCTAACTCTAACCACAGGGTGATGTAACAGAAGAGTTTGATATCTTATCTGCCTATGGACCTGTAATCAGCAACAGCTATCATATTTATTAGCTTTTACTGAAGAACTACAAAACTGTTGACAGGTCTGAATTGCTGCTTTTTCTATGATTAAAAATTCAACGGAAGAGCAGCACAGCAGGCCTGAAGGTCCTTACTTAAAAACACAACACCTCCAGAAATAAAGAAACAACAAATAATACTCATGAAGGAAAACTTGCAAAATATCTCACATAAAATATTTGTATTACTGCTGCTGGTGTTAAATTAAGATGAAAGAAGTAAAGCCACCTTTTTTCTTCTAAAAATTGATTGTAACCAAATGATTAATTAATATTAACGGGATTCATTGACCCTGGTAGGTCTTTGATGCTGATCCCACTGCTCCTGCCTTCGACTTTCCCTTTCCCTATTCTTTTTTCCAAGGAAAAGGAAGCTCACTGGAAATGATCCAGGTGAGACATTAAACCACAGATTTGTAACAATATGGCTCACAGTCTGTTCTCATTCACTTTCTGCCTTGGCTTTAATCCCATTGAAATCCCAAGAATTGCTTTCAATTACACCCTGACAATTAAAACCAGAGTGAGACCTGTGCATTTTACAGACCAAACCACATTTGCAGTTAGAATTTTCTGTGTATGGACACTGAAAGTCATAAATGTCTTACAACAGAGAAGATTTTCACCAGTTTTGATCATCTTTTAACACCACATGTCCACCTTCCACTATTCCAGGCATCTCAGAGCTTCATCCAGCCTGGCCTTGGACACTTCCAGGGATCCAGGGGCAGCCACAGCTTCTCTGGGAAACCTGTGTCAGGGCCTGCCCTCCTTCACAGGTAGGAATTAACAAAATCACAGGCTAACACAAGTTTGGCAGACTAAATATCTGGATCACTCTCCAACTCACCTCCAACAGAGCTATTCTTAAATAATCATTTATGCTCTTAGGTGATAAAGCACTGTGAGGATGAAGTGCTACGGGTTTGATCTCCTGCAGTGTGAGGTTTTCTAAACATTCCAGAAAATGCCTCCTTTCTGGTAATGTGGGGAGGCAAATGATGTGTAATTGAGAGTTTTACATTAAAGCTCCATTTCTGACTCCAGGATGATTCAGCAGATGAGGTGCAAGTTTTACACATCCCAGATGATGTCACTGCCCCACATGTGAAGCTCTGGAAGGAGTCCCTGGCAATGCAGGTAACAATGCTGCTGCACTCAAAGAAAGCCAAATATGGTTCAAGCAGTTGTAACACAGATCTCCCAACTGCAAGCCAAATGCACTTGGCAAAAAGTCTTCCTAAGACTTCATATGTAATATGTGAACTGTGATATCTGGGTATAAAACAGCTGAATCAGCCTTTATGGCTCTGGAGAGGATGCAGCAACACAACAAATGTTCAGGTGACTTACACAGCAACACCCCATAAATTAATCTTTGTGCTGGCAGGACCCAAATAAAGGCTGCACGGTGTTATTTTTATTCTTATGGGTATGTGTGGAATGGCTGAGAGGAAGAGTCTTCATCATCCCCTTATTTCACAAGTAAAAGATGTAAATTAGGAGCAGTGAAGAGCAAACTCCACCACCTCAGGGAGAAGAGACTTTCTGGTGAGGATTGCACTTCCAAGGCAGGGAATTTTATGGTGCTTGTCTCAAGTGCAGATATTAAATATTTGATTGGAAAGCTTCCTTGCTGAGTTTGTGTTTCCTACCCAGATAGCTGCTGTCTCCCCAGTTTCCAAAGCTGTGATAGAAGAGTGAGCACAACTGATGCTGTGCCAAGAGATAGGAAAGAATTACCCTGTGCTTTCATGACTTTCCTTTCTGATGGAGCAAGAAACTGTGTGCCATAGATACCCACAGCTATATATTGGAGAATATTCTTTTTTTATTACTCAAAAAAAAAAACAACTCTAAATCGTTTTCTTACATCCTTGTATTCCAAAGACTAAACTTAAATTTGAATTTGATTTGCAACAGGTTTTCCTTTGTATTTTTTATTTATTTCAAGCAAACTAAAGTTATAGTAAGCCCTAAAATGCAACCAGTCCATAAAATCGTTTCATTTCTTCTTTTTTGAATGTGTCTTAAATATGAAGTGAGTTTTAAAAAATTGAGGCCAACCATTCAAAACCAACTTCCTCTCTCAAAAGCAAGAGACAAGATACTTAATCCAGATCTTAATCAAATCTTTGCTCATCCATACAAGATCAGAGCTTTTCTTTCCAGTCATATCAGAAATTCTGCAGCAATTGAGAATATGATTCTATCTCACTATCTTAAATCTCCAGCACAAATCAGAAAAATAAAAACTGACCAAACTTAAATTATTCTGATAATTACTTACTTTCCAGGTGAACATTTTAAAAAAATTAAGAAATATTGAAATATTTTTATCTGAATGATTCAAATATGTTAATTTTCTTATCTTTGACCATACAAAACGAAACCCTGTGTCTGCCCCAAGGGTTAAAAATGTGGGTATTTGGAATGAACTTGATTTTTTTTTCGTACACCATTCAATCTTTCAAATATATATTTTGTTCCATCTGAAAACAGGAAGAAATTTCAAAGTATGGGTATGTCTTGCAAAATGAAATGAAAATAGTTCTTGGCAGGTTTGCCAGAGTTGGGCTTGTTTGCTATGAAAGCAAAATTCAATGAGTTACATGTGCCATGCTGCTGCTATCACAGCCAAGGGTGACCTCTGCTTAAACAAACACATCTTTCATTGTTCAATTTGGGCTGAAATATTTGACTTATTCTCTGGCAGGACACTTCCAGAGGTTTCATTTGGACAAGAAGAAAAGTGAGAAGAGATATTCCAGTCACAGCAAATAGAGGAGAAATGAGATTGTATTGAAAAGCATAAAATGTATCAATTCTCAGAATCACAAAGTTCCAGCACATTTCCAGCTCAATTTCCTTAATTCTATCTTAGAAAGCAGCTTTTGGTCAATTTCCACCTAACCTTGCCTCATTAATTATAATTCTTCTAAGAGACTGTCTAAAAAATACATTTGTACAATGTTCAGCATGTTGTTTTTATCCCTGTTTTAATGACAAAGTAAAACAAAGGCAGATGTTCCACCACAGAAAGACTTAACCTGAGGAATATTTAATATCTGGGATAAAAGCACCTTTGTACTTGTAAACTATCAAAAGCACAACAGACAGATGATGATGTAGAAAAATGGGTGAGGCAGGGAGGTGTTATGACAGCTGTTCCTCACAGAACATATATCTGCTCTTCTTACAAGAAAAATGAATTATATTTACCCCTGTCTATGGTTCTGGGAGTTTGTGGCCTAAACACTGTGTTTCATTTCTAATGTGCTCATGGAGAAGTCCTGAGAAGAGCAGCGTTCTAAAAGTTGTATTTTTATTGCTTATGTACAAAAGTGGAACAAATGGAACCCAAAATGTGCCTTTTAATAGGAATTCTGAAAGGATACTTGCTCTTAGCTATGTAATATAATAAAACCCACCATCAAATCAGTGGTTTTCATGGTTATCTCTGAAATACCTAAATGTCTGCTGCTATAGCCCCAGCCTGGCTAAGCTGACCCAAGGCTGCATACATTTACAGATCCCAAATTTCCTAAATGTTGTGCCAGACTTTGCATAATACAAGACACAAATCAGTTCCCTTGGATTTATTAACTATTGCTGTACATGAAAAAACATTCCAGGTTGCCTTTTGTTACCTGCCTAAAATCAGAGTTATCTTTATCCAAGTGTTAGGTAGTGGGGAAGGAGAACTGTCCTTAATATTTTCTAGAGTAATCATTTTAATTCTTTTATCACATTGAAATTCAGTCAACACATTATAGGATTGTTTTCCATGCCTCATTTTCAGAAGCATCCATCTTTCCGAAATACAAATTTCTGGAAGTAACATCTTCTGCCAGAGGAAATTCTATCCCACAACTCCTAGGGAAGATGTTCAACCACAAAGAAGTGAGAACACAGGCTGTGATTTTGCCTGTCTATACCAGGAAGTCAATCAGATGCTCAGAATTCAGCCTGAGAATTGCAGAATTCTGGAAATCCTAGCCAGGTGTTTCTGTAGCTGCCTGCACACTTGGTTTGCTTGGAAAGAGAGGTGCTTTAAGGCAATGGGATGGGAAATGAAGCCAAATTTTCCCACAGGATTTTCCGTTCATTATGCATTCTTGTAAGTTCAAATATAAAGACATCAATTGAAATTTTACAGGAACAGGCAGCTTGTAGGAAGTCAATTTTGTATTGTCAAAGTGACATTAACATTTTAAGGAAATGCTTTCAAGGCTTAGTGGATTGAAATAAATCCCAAACCAGACAAATGCCTGAGAAAGTAGTGCTTGATATCTTTTTGTAGCCTAAACCCTGAGCAAAGATATATTTTGGCTTTCACTGGATATGCAATTTGAACATGGTATCATGCATTTCTTACCGCCTTCCCCCATCCACTGTCATCAGCAAGCTGCTTAGCTTTCTTGTCAGTAATTTTGATAGTTGTGCTCGCTCTTACATTTTCAAGTTTACTTTTGGAGGGTTCCCTGGAGGGTGCCTTAACTGAACCAAGAGTTGAATTCTATGGAAAAAAAAGAAATCCAAACAGAAAGAACTATTGTTTTCTTATTACTGAGCTGAGATGCCTGCTCATGTCCCCCAGATCTTGGTCAGCTTTCATGTACATGGTTGCAAACCTGAAGCATTCCATTAAATAAACAGAACTCTTTCTCTTGCTATTTTTCAGGATTTTTTTTTTTTTTTTGTTTTGTTTTTTTTTTGTTTTTTTTTGATGGGGGCAGGAGGCCAAGTCGTTTGGGGGTTTTTGCCTCCCTGTAACTCAGTTACCCCACTGAAAAGGCAAAAAGAATCTGCTTTAAGACACGATAAAGTGTTCTAGAAAGAATTGTGCCAGAACAACTCTATGCCAGCTATGACTGAGGGACAAGAGACAGTGGAGTCTTAAGCAGAGTTCAAGTTTATATTTAACCTTTGGATTGCATCTGGCCACCGGAGCCAGACTTTAAACCCCAGAATTGCTGAGGCAGTGGCTGAGTATCAGTGAGCCAGTGGTGTGGGCTGATGTTCAAAAGGAATATAATCTGAGTTATGGATTAGGGAATCAGCAAATTCATATGGTTTATACCACTACAGCATATGCATTTATTCATATTAATCATGCTGCAACACCCCCCTTGCTCCCCATGCAAATCCACACATTTTCCAGTTTAAGTACTTTATCCTGATGCTTGGGAAGAGCTTTATTCCCTGAGGTTTCATTGCAGTTTACCACCAGACAAATACTTCACCAGAATGGCAATGTCAAAAATGACACAGAAACTCAGGCAAAGACTCCTCTCATTTCACTTTTCCCAAACAAATAGTCACAAACACCACACAATCAGAGGATTGTTTCCAACCCAGAGCCTCATTTCACTCCATAAGATTATATATTTCTATGTTTGTCACGGGTTACCACTTGTGTCTCTTCAGAATTCCCTCTCCCCTCAGTTGCTATCCACAACCAATGGCTCACTAACAGCATGAACAACTCTTCCAGCTTTTTCTCCAGTTAGTCTGACAGGGTTCAAAGAGATCCATCATTTTATATCTTTTCAACAGAAAAAAATGCTGCTTTCTTTTGTTTGTAGCTGCCCACCTTGATGAAAAAACAGCCTTCTGAGGTGTAATTTGCTAGAAAGCATCACTTCATAAAACTGCCTGAATCAACAGGTAAGGAGTCCTTGAAAAGGTATTGATGGATTCAAGCAACATCTACTAAAAGAGTATTTAATTTAATTACTGCTAACTTATATTCGGGCAGAAAACAAATTACTGCCTTGGCAACATAAACAATGTTAGTTTTCATAACTCCATATATTTCAGTGTGGATTATCAGCACTTCTGTACTACTCAAAACTAATTAAAGTATTCACTTGTCAGTCTAAAGAACCATTTGAGAGCTCCCACATTTGCAATCTCATACAGGGTTTTTTTTTAAAGGGATGATTGAATTTGATCAAATTCTGGCCAAGTGCCAATCTGATTGTATTTCACACACATTCCTCAATAAACTCACCATCAAATCTAGACATAGGATATCACAAATGACATCAAAATCAGCCACCACGTTCCTGAGCAGCTGCTGAACCTGGCCTGGCCACTTCACTGTAGTTTCAGGGAAGATCTCCTGATAGTCAGGGGTACAAAGAGGGGTTTAAAAGAGACCAAATATCAGTGAAACCCTTCCCTGTGTTGTCAGCCTAAAACAAGCATTTCTCTGCCATGGAACAGAATTCCCTGGGCCTGAGATGGGCAAGCACAGGCCTAAAATTGATATTTTCTTAAACCCAGCAAGCCTTTGCATTATCTGGCATGTGTCTGCAGCAAAAGATACATTTATGTATTTCACAGAATCCTGGATGAAATGAATTATTTACTAGAATACCAGATTATTTCAATGTTTTGACCACACATCCATATTGCTGGATAGTGCAAACTCGTTTGTTATTCAGGCAAGAAATAACCGTACTTGAAAAGCCAACAATATTTGGATACATGAACTTTTTTCTTTCACTGAGATTTATAGAGAGATAAAAGGAGAAAACAGGGAAATCAGAAGAATGTTGCTACAGAATTAAAGATGTTGGATTGGTTGGATTTTATTATAACACTATAATCCAAACAATTTTGTTTGGAGCTGCAGAAAGAAATTAATGATGAAAAAAATCAGTTTGAGAAAATGCTGAGGCTGTTGTGCATGGCAGAGGGAAGGGAACAAATCTGTTAGGATATTTTATGATTCATTCTTAGTTTCTGTTTTCATTTTTTTTTTACAGTTCAGCTAAAACCAAAATATTTTCACAGCATTCCAAAGATGTTTTAAATGGCAGGAATAAATGCACATAGCAAGGGAAGCTGGAGACATTTTTGCTCTCCATGTACTTAAAATATGTTTCACAATGAGAGTGGCAATCAAGTGTCACTACATTGTTATGTATGATGTTATCTCAGATGGGAAAATGAAATCACACAAAATGTTCTTGATTTTGAAGAAAACCAGTAAGTGACCAAATTTAATAAACACCACTTAAAGACACTGGAAAACATCTGCAGGGAATTTTCTCCTTTGGACTTCTGCTCGCAAAAATTGATAAATAATCATGTTATCCAAGAACATTAAAATAACATTAAAGTTGTTTGTCCATGTTTAGGTTTTGAAATGGAGAGGAACCTGAGAATGATTTTGTGCTTTGTAGGTGTCACCCTTTTCTTTGAGCACGGACTGTTTCAAAAGTCTATTAATTTGATTTATGCCATTTTTAGGCCAGTAGAGCAGGAAAAAGGCAATTAAATAAATAAAAAAAAAGCTTATTTCTAATCTATGAAATGACTGCAAAATTCTGCATCAGTAGCTTCAACAGGGGCCATGGGAAAAGAAATAAATCAAAATCATTCCTTCACCTCATGGAACTAAGGAAATATTTCTTGTAAAGGACTTGTTCATGGATTGTGAAGTCATTATGACCTGAAGAGTCCACTTATCTGTAGAAAAATAGCTTAAAACCTACAAAGCAACTCAGTTTTGGAAACTGTTTCTTGCCAAATGGAATTCAATGTTCAATTGCCCATCAATAAATAAGTCTTCTCTAACAGAAAACAAATGACATCTTCTCAGTCAAACAAGGGTGTGGGCAGAATGTCCAGCTGGTGAGTTTTTGTACTCCAGGAGATTTTCTTGAAATGTGAAGCAGGAGCTGAGAGACTGCTGCAAGCTTTCAGGATACATTCAGTGCCAGGAACAGTGGTAATCAAGAAACACTGCTGGCTTCCTCCAGCACATTTGAACAACCTCAAAAAGTGCCAAAAATTTCAATTTAAAAATCATGCAACTTGATGATTTGTGTACATTTTTTTTTTTAAATTCTGAAGTAAGATTAATAATAACAAATTAATTTGTATCACTTTGACTCCAATTTACCTATCAAATGCAGTGTCTGAGCTATGGACCAGTAGATTTTACTTTTAAAAATCTGCCTTTGACAGCTGGAGTACCTCTTCCAAAAGCTGGATTACTTTGAATGTAGTTCTTTTTTTTTTTTTTCCTCCTCATTCTGGAAATAGACAATGAATTTCACCAGCTGGCAGAGAGCTCTGAAATTATGTTTTTTATGGCATTCATTGGTAAAGCTTCAAACTGGGGAGCTGCAGAAGCCAAGCATGGGTAGGCTGACAAACCACTGCTTGCTTCTATTTTTTTAAAAACCCAGACAAAAGCTAAAAAAACCCAAATAATCATTGCTGCTCCTCTTCCTTTACAGAAGAAGCCTCTAACTGAGAGGTTAAGACAGAAATCAGCTTTGCAGAAGGGGACTGGGGTGCCCTAAAAGTGAGAAAATTCAGGAGTGTGCTTGTCTGCTAAGGAAGGCCAACATCACACACTGGGCTGAATTAAAAGGCTACAACAATAATTTCAAAGGAAGTTTCCCTCATCAGAACTTGGTTTGCATTTTGTTGAGGGGAAAAGGGGGAAAAAAGCTGCTTAATTAATATCTTAATTGTAATGTGGCTTTCTGTTTTTACGATTTTATGAGACAAGGAACTGTTGTTTTTTTTTCTTAGCTCCAAAACTGCTATCAACCATATAATCACCAATAAAAGAAGTTGTCATAGAGATTAATTCAAATTTAGAATATCAATATTTTTTTACATTTATGTTTTGCTTTGTTTTGACTTTATTTGCTGAAGACTAAATTTTACATCACTCCTTCATGTCACACCAAGTTACATTTAACAAGAAAAAACCCCTCTGTGCAATTAAGGATCCTATTTGTAAAAACCTTACCAAGTCTGCATTACAGCTGCACTTCTGTTCATTAAAAAAAAAGAAAGAAAAAGTTAAGTTTGTGGCTTTTTTGGGGGCATGGGAATCATGGGGATGTTCTTTGTTTGTTTTGGGGTGGAGGATGTTGTGGGCTTTATTTTAACCTGGTCACTTCAACACACAAGGGCTCAGAAGAAAAACTGGTTTTTAGTTAACTTTGCCTTAAGATTTACTGCTTTCATGTTGCTCAAAACCACAATTTTTTTAAGGGAAATATTCTCTGGATGATCAGACACTTGTAGGTACCTCTTCCTTTAAAATAATGCCATTGGAAGAGAGTTTTTAATACTTGACCTGAATGGAATTTTGTACAAGCAGGCCTTTAAAGCTCACCCTGGAAACCCTGTGAGGTGAATTACAGGTAAAAAAATGGGATTACAGTTTGTGGTTCCCAAAGGTTTTACAGGAATCAAGAATGATTATTGGAGGAAGTGTCCCACGTTTCTTTACTGGCTAAACTTCTGGTTTGTTTATTTTTACCACAGCTGGAATAAGATCTTTAAATGTGGATATCTGAAGTGCTTTATTTTGGCTTGTAAAAGAAGTACAAATCAAACATGGCATTTCTTTCAAATCACATTTCAGACAGGTTCATGTTTTTCACCCTTCTGAATCTATCCTTGAAAACAGAAGGTTAAAAATGTTTTACATTTTCACTGTGCCAACTGAAACAAACCCAAATCTGAGCCATTAGCAACTTGTGAGAGACCATCCAGAGAGATTTCACATGGCTCCTGTCTGCAGGAAAATATTTTCTTTTCTCTCTATTCCATGTGTGATCACCAGGCAGTGGCAGACACCTCAAACAGATGTCCACAATTAACAATCCCCCAATTTCTGGTTAGAGGTTCTTGGTGCATTTATACCAATGTGCAGTTATTACCTTAGAAGTGAATTTTAGGTCAAAATCAACCACTTTTTGTTTAAGAGTTGCTTGGGTAATCTAGATGGTACACCTGGGAAAAACCTATGCTTATTCCAGAATATCTTCCTTGTTACCAGGTCTAAAAGCTTTCTTTTAGAATGTTTTCCATTATGTTGGATCCATCCCTGGCAGACAAAACACCCTGGTGTGTCTCTTAGGCAGAGCTTAACTTCATCTGTCAAGATAATTTGGGCTTTGCAACCAGGCTGGCTTTGTTTTGCCTCTGCGTGAAGGGAAACAATAAAATATTGGGAATGCCAAGAAATTTGAGTCAGTCAGGTGATGTTTTTGTGTAGGGAATCTGATTCATCACAGCCACTTGAAAAGCAGCTGAGCTAATGAGTTCAAAATTAGTTTCAGCAGCTTGGGAACAAATACTCTTAAGGTACCAAAATATCAGTGGTGTTGCTCAGAACCTTGAAGTAAGATATTGGTATCATGGGCATGGTGGCATCTCATTGGTGTAATTTATGTTTGGGGGTTGAGGAGTTGGGGTTTTCCTGGTTTTGGGTAAGATATGAGATTATAAACACAGATCATAAAACACAGAAATTACTGTAATTTGCGGAAATATTCTCCTGCCAAGTCCCCCCCTCCCCTTTAATTTACACCTTTTTTCTGCTTCTTCATTTTCAGTCAATACATAAAAATATACATAAACCAGACATTTTTTACTCAAGACATATTAGAATTCCAAATGAAATTTTCCTTTTCTGTGCCTTGACAAAATCTCACCAGTGAATATATATTTAAGAAGTTCCCAACAATTGAGGAACACACCTTTAGAAACATTACTTCATGTGTTTTATCCCACTTTATCTTATCCCCACACTATCCTGGGTTCAGTTTCCGCTTTTGCTCCCCTCTGTGGTGAATGGGCTCTGGAAAATGCTGGGTGTGGAGAAACTTCCTTGCTCACTGGGGAAGAGAGGAGTTTTCCCATCCCAAGGAGTGCTGCTTGTTATTGTTCCTCACGCCCTTCTGAATCATAGAAAGCAACCCCTGCTTCTCAATATCAACCTTTTCAACACAGGACAAGTGAAAAAAAGGACTTTTAAGTCATGCCCTCTACCAAAAGCACCATTTTCCAAGCACGTGGATAAACTCCACCCTGGATATCTGACCATAAATCTCTGATTTCTGTGGGAAATAGTCAGGCATGTTATGTACAGCAAATAAAAAAAGCATAACTTTTGCTCCTCAGTGAGGTCAGTTAATTGTGAAACCTTCCAATTGCTTCTTCATGCTTTCAATTAAACTTTACACATTCATCCCCTAATTTGGAGGGACTTCGCTCAGGCAGACTGAATGAAAACTGAATACAGAACTCATTCCATGAAACAGCCAAATGAGCCACCCACCATAAAAATAGGAGGGTATGTTGTACCTTGTTTTATGTGGACAAGGGGGACTCCACCTATTTCCATTTGGGATTTATCACCAGCATCTCACATTCATTTCAAAGATGGAAAATAAATTAGGTCACATGAAACTCCACAGGAGTTGCTGTTAAAATGGTTTGATGTTTTGTCTGCAGATCATGGAGTTGTCACAAACAAACTGGGGGGAGGAATGCCAATGCAATTTTCATCTGTGTAAAGCTAATATTTTTACAATATTATAATCCAATGTTGAGAGTGAACATAGTGGTGATTTGAGCTGTACAGTAGACTTGTGCTCTGGGCAAGTTTCATATTGTAGTCTTCCTATTTCTAGGAAGCAAGCTCCAGCCTTTCCTGTATTGAACAGGATTTTTCGTCTAAAAATTATTTTCCTCTAGCTGCAATAGTTTTAACACATGGTGGAGGGTGTACAGAGAGGAAAGAAAACAATATTGATGCAACCATTCCCCCTTCTCTTTCTTCTCTCTATTGCTGTAACACCTGCAGGGTAGGGAGGGAATGGAAACCACTAAAAAATGGGGTTTTTCCACAATTTCTTTCTAAGAAACCATTTCATACCTGTTCAGGAAAATAAATGATGATGTGAACACTATTTCTCCGAATTTTACCTCTGAGAATACAAAAAAAAAACCCCCACCTCTGAAGAGTTTCTTAGAAACCTTTTTTTAAAGTGGGTAAATATTTGTCCTTAATTCCAGGGCAAATATCTTTTTACAGTATTTGAGCTATAGCACAGTTGCAATGAGAACATTACCCAAAGCTAGAATTTATATAATTGAAAATACATCAGATTCCACATTTTTAAAATTGTGAATATTACACTAATAGAAATTTAAGTAAATTCCAGACAAGCATTTTGTAGTTTGCATTTAGGTCCTTACATCTTAGCCTTTAGTCTGTACAGCTCACCAATATTTTCTTGCAAAATACACTTGATTCAAGACAGACAGAAATCATCTATGAGAAATTCAATACACTTAGCTTTTTAAACATTAATTCATGCACCCCCAACTATTATTATGAAAACTCAAGAGTAAATACTTTGTTGCATGAAAGAAATTGGATTTAAAAGTTGAAAGTGTGATAAGGCCTCAGAGAACTGCTGGTAAGTTGTCATCAGGAATTGAGCAAATAGCAGAGAATTAGCATCCTAAACACTCACACATTAAATCACAGAATTACAGAATCACAAAGGATGGAAGAGACCTCTGAGATCAAGTCCTAGCTGTGTCTGATCCCCACCACTCCCTTCACTCAATGTAAATGACTGAGAACTGACCTCAAGCCTGTAAGATTTCCTTTTTACTCCAACTAATTTCATTGGGATTGTTTTGGATACGTAGCTACCAAAAATGCTGTTACATACAGACTGTGATAGAACAGAATCCAAGCAGCAAAGGGGAAAATGATAATTAGACAATAAAATAGAGTCAGAGCCCCCAAAATAAATACAAAGCAAGTGTGATCTTATTCAAGCATAACAGTTTTGCTGTTGTTGTAAACCAGAGTCATTGTTTAGGAAAAACTGCTACTGATTTATGCTGGTCAAATTATAATATTTAAAAATACGGTTTTTAGTTGTGTTATATAAAGCTCTCCCTCATGAGAGACTATCATCCCCTCAAGTCCTCATGTAAAAATTACAAGTTAGTCTGCTGCTTCCCATTCTGTTCACATTTTTCCCATTTCTTCATCCATAACATCCACTGAAGCTGTGGAGGATGAATGCTTTGATCACTCACTCAACTGGTTTGATCAACCAACAGCAATTTGGAGAGCAAACATGCACAGAGTAAGTCAAACCCACTCTCTGACCTTTAGCACATACTGCTGTTGCTCACTTTTATTTTCCCAGCCTTCCAGAGCCCTTTCTGCTGTGAGCAAAGCAGTCCTCCAGACCTGGGACTTCCTCTTATTATTCCAGAGGATGTGCCAGGACAAAGCCAGACATGGAAACTTCTGCTTTCACCAGGGGGAGAAGAGGGAAGGGGTGTTCTCTTTTTCTAAGGTGAGAAGTGGGTTTTAAACAATAAACTTAACATAGGAAAAATTATTCATCCCTGATGCTATTCCAGGCAGAGGGAGCACAGTTAAAACTGCAGCTCTGACAAACTGCCTGTCAAATGCTGACAAAAATACCAGTTTTCTTCTTCTAAATCAAAACAAGAGATGTGATAGCAATCTTTAGACTGAATGATTTCATTTAAGATCAGGGCAACAAAGGCTAACAGAAGAGAAGAGAATTGGTATCACAGTTCGATTTTTAATTGCTGAAAGTTGCATTACTGTGAAGGCTGTGATGTAATTTGTGACAGGTCTTCATGGAATAATTATTTTCTCTCTGCTGCAGATATTCTCACATCATTCAGTATCTAATATTCTGGAAGCAGCTGATGCACTGCTTTTGCAATATCTCACACCTGTAGACAAGTTGATAAAAACTACCAGCAAAGCCCCTGTACCTCAGTGCAATAGGCACTGGAATCACCAGGAGATCATTCAAAGATAAAGGTTTATCACCAAAAACCTGTCCCACAGTGTGGAGGAAGGAGCCTGAACATTTCTGACCTGTCCATGACAGCAACTCCCAGAAAAGGAGCAGCCAGCTGCAGGTAAGGGGTTGACACAGTTCTAAAACCACCCCGATTTTTACCAACCCAAGCTAAAGCAGAGTGTGTGAGTACATCAGGTATCCAGGAAATAATCTGCTAGAGAGATCTGGCTTCCTGATACCACCCCAGAGGCTTTCAAACAGGCAAGAACACGAAAAAAATCTGAGCCACTCCACACACATAGTTAAATAACAAAGGTATAGAAATTTACCTAAGATTTTCTGCCAGCTAGTAACTGACATATTATCCCAGATTGTGTTTCCCTGAGGGCATTGGAACTTCATTTGTCAAAGGCAGTCCCAACTTATATCCAGGATTTTCAATGTCCAACCTTTTCCACACACATAAATCCTAGAAAAGAAGAGTATTCCTATTTTACTTTCCCATGCAGGTAAGCTCCCCCAAAGTAGCAAACTAAAAGCTGAGAAAACACTGAAGACTTTGGACTCTTACTCATGTGTCAGATCATATCAGATCTTAAAAGGTTTGGGAAAAGATGTATTTTGAGTTAGATATGGTTAAAGAAACAGAAAATAATACCTGGCCCAGAGAAATTCAGTCTCATTACTCAGCACCCAATAGGAGAGGAGAAAAACAGAACAGAATAGAGTTTATGACAATAAGGAAGCACAAATGTGAAAATTTGAAAGAGAAAAGACACATCACCACCTAATAAAAGGATAGCTCTTTATTATTAGAAATAAGTGATGATAGTGAAGGATATTGCACAGTTTCTCCTCAAAGGCAAATTAGGAAAAAAAATAGCAAACAATGAGATCTTCAGGAGAGTGACCAGAAAGCTGAGAGTCCCTTCAGGTAAAATGGCTGAAGGAATATGAGCTAATGACATAGTTATATTTAATTGCATGGAAAGGTTGGGACTGTGAAAGAAATCATATGATGAGAGTAGAAAAAGAAGAGTGTGATCACATCATGTGTTTAAGAATAAAAATAAGGAAAATATTACAGCTATATAGGGGAGAAACAGCAATAGCCACAGTCTGAACATAAAGCTGATAGTTCTCAGAACTTCAGCACCCTCGACAGAAACACCCATCAAATGCTGGTTATTTAGTTTTGGTTGTAAAAATAAATATTGGGGTGGGATATTGGCATGGCAGTCCTGGGTAAGACTGCTAGGAAAGGTACTCAGAAAGTTCAGAAATCCTAATTTTCCAGTGCCAGGATATCCCTGTTGCAACTCAGAGGAAAGGGAAGCCTGGAAGCAATAAAACAAGGATTACTCTTAGTTAAATGAATTTATGTGGAAGTAATTTGTGACAGCAGTGACTTAGAGCTTTACATGAGCCCACAGGATGCGACAGATCATATGTGGGGCACACTCATATGTGTTTGTGTGCTGAAAAAATGAACATAAATTGTCCTTGTTTAGCTGTTCAACACCTCCTCACTGCTCATGCACAATTGTTGCCTCTCCCAGATGATGCCAAGCACACCACAAGGATGTGCAACACTTTGCTGTTACTCAGAGTTGAAAATATGTAAGTTCAGACCTAATTTTGCTTCCTCCACAGCTGCAAGGATGATTTTTTCCATTTGCCTTCTGCCTCCCAGGCAAAGGTTTGAATCTTTTCACCACACTGTAAACACCCAGCTTACAAAACAAGACCATGACTAAAAGGGTGACAACAGCCCTCAGCAATGAGAAGTAGAGAAAATTCTGCATCTGTAAGGACAGGACCAAAATATTCCTCATACACAGAAACCATAAAGTTTAACTCAGGTTGAGGGATTCTAGCTATCAACTGTGATTGTCCTTTTTATTTCAGTGCTTTAATTTCAAGGGGGGAGGGGTTAGAGTGATTTTGTCTGCATCTCTTAGCACATTGATCCTTAGCTGAGTAACTGCTGTGTTTCGAAAAGACACTATAAATTTATTTTTTAATGTTTTAATAAATCTAAACTTAGAACAAAATCAAATGTCACCTTGTTTCTTGAAAAAAACTTTAAAATTTCAAATTTTCAGAAACAATGGTCTTCATACAGACTTTAAAAGTCAGTTAAGGACTAATTTTTCTCTCACAGCACACAAATACTTGCACTTAAAAATCTCAAAAAACAACAGGTTTATTAAGCAACAACTACCTTCACACCTTTTTTACCACAAGCCAGAGCTTCTCCTCACTGACACCTTTGAAACCATTCCACACCAATGAGTTAAAGTTCATCTCAGACAAGGATCAGGGCCTGCTTCTGCCAGCTTGGGGCTTTTATAAAAGCAGTGGGAATATTTTGTAGGTCCAGAGCTGAAGTATGAGTCATGGCAGTTTTTTAATCAACTAGTCAGGGCAAAAAACTTCATTTTCTGAGTGAAAACCTGTTGCCTGCTGGGAAAAGACTCCAACATTTCTGAGGACAAGAATCCCCAAAAGTTGTTTACAGCAAGTGATGCAATATTTTTGCTCAGCTTTTCAAAATAACCTCGGGATGCTGTTCCAGCAGCTCCTGAACCCTCACAGCCACAGCTGCCAAGCAGTTTGTGCTCATCCCATGGCTGGAATTCTGGTTTCACACAAGGAAGTTGGGTGAGGTAGGCAAGTTTCCATGGAAACTTGCCTAGCTGCTGCCAGGAGGAGCTAAGAAAAAAACAACTTTTTTTTTTCCCAGAGAGTGTTTGGATGATTTTGACTCAGCATTTTTCCAACAGTTCTATTAATAAACTCCCAAGATTTGTAGCTGGGGGCTGCTGACAGAATAACACACTGATCTCAGAATGAATGACTCTGCTCCTGACTTTTTCATCAATTTATCTCAAAACTATCATTTTTTCCACCTGGGCAAATCCCTGTCACTCTTCTACACAATGTTTGGGAAAGCGTGTGTGTACACACACAAGTCCTAAAATCCCCATCTTAAAGAATAAACTTTCAGTTTCTTGCCTCTAACATTCATCTGGTTGTTTTAGGGAAAGGATTACAGAATTAATCTACTGACATGATTTCTTCCTGCTCTGTAATCTATGGATTTTTATCTTTTGCTGGATTTTTTTCCTCTTGGTGGGTGAGGTGATGGGAGGTAAAATTAGATTTTACCACCATGAAATTTACTCATTCTACACCTGAGAAGCCCCAGGGTTTATCCTCTAACATGCTGCTACCTTTAGTTTAGATGGAAAAGGAGATGCATGTATAGCCAACAGTTTTTGCGCATTACTAATTATGAAAGAATGCAAGTTCACTTTAATATTAGGAATAATGTGTTTTAAGCTTTTCTGCAAGTAAAATTTTGTAAAGATTCCACCGACTCTTGATGAAATGGAAAGGATTTTGGTTTTGCCTGAATTGAGAAGTGTTTAAAAAACAGATTTTGCCACTCTTTAAGAGCAAATCTGCTGGTCAAACAGCATCATACAATTCCTTCAGGTACAAGAAAGCCACAATTAGGTAACTCTGGAGTCTTTCTTTTTGAGGCTGAGCAATTTAATTAATGTAAAAATCCAATAAAAGCAGAAGAACAGCCCCTGATCAATTACATCCAATAAAGGCACATGTGACACAGCAAGATAATGTAAATAAAAAAGCTGGACACTGTTGTGCTGCCAATGAACCCTTGCATCATTGCAAAGAATCATGCAAACTGCAACAGGAGATAAAATTGTGCCAGAGTGTGTGCTTAAAGACTTGGCACTAGTTTAGTTTCCTCTCATTACTGCACTCAATCACATAAAAAGCATACAGAATATAATTTCTATCATATCTGCCATCAGCAGCTTTAGACAGATAAAGAGATATTTCATGGTATCTCAGCCCCTCAAGGTCTTTTGAGTTCAGAGCAAAGGATTCTTTGGAGTATCAAACCCAACAAAAACTTGGTTAAGATTTGGATAGGTGCTGGAAATTAGTTTGTCAGTTTTTAGCTAGGGAATTGCAGCTTTTTCCTATATAAAAATGAGGCTGGAAGTTCAAAGAGGAAGTAACAAGATTACTTTGGCACACAGGACTCCAAGCCTGTTTCTTCTCTTTCAGACTGAAGCACTGCAGCTTTGATTTGGGAATGTGAGTTGTGATAATCCCAAGCGACTTTTCTGCACCACCAATGTTTATCTTGCTATCTACCTTCTCCAAGTAAATAGTCTGTATAGAGAGAAATCACTTAATGGCAATAAATTAAAATTTCAGGCTGATTCTAAGGTTTGTCCTACTGTATTCCATCATCCAACAAGGGAAAATAAGCTTCCCCCCACTTTTAAAATCTTTCCATACAATTGTCTACTTGATATCTCTTAAATGAAGATTTTTCTCATAATTACTCTGCAAAGGTATTTCTATACACAGGATCCGGTTGGAACATTAAGGTGTATAATATTACCAAAATTTTCACCCTCCATTTTTCAGCAGGTTACAAAATACATGTTTTTGAAAAAAAAAAAAAAAAAAAAAAAAAGACCAGGTGGCAGCAAGCAAGAAGAGAGAGAGAAAAATAGAAATACATTCCTTTAAAGCATTGTGAAAATTAAATACACCAGTCTGTGTTACCATAAAAGTTCTTCTACTTGTACTTTTGGCATCTCTTGTATTTGTTCACAGGTTTTATTATTCCCAAATTAATCAGTCAATACGCACTTAGACATTTCTGCTCAACAGATCTCGTTTTGCTTGAACATAAGCAAGATATGTTATGCCCCCAACATCTCCACCCAGTGCTGCAAATTCAGTTCTACTTCTGGTTATTTTCAAAGCAGACTCCCACACTGAATTTCTTATTTACCACTATAAAAACTTGGTTATTATTAACCTTCTCTTGCTTTGGTAATGACTCACAGATTTCAAGCTGATCTTCAATAAAATGCTTTGTTAATATGGGATACACAACTGTTTTGCTTCCTGCTCACCTTCCAAGGCCCATGAGAGCAGATTCCCTCTGATGTGCATCACGGAGTGGGGGAAGGATGTGTTGACAAATAGCCAGAAGATTTTATCTCTTTGGAGTAAAGCCTCATCTACACAGAATTCTGTCACATAATGTGTGTGGGATCATATTTTAATACCTCTCAGACTCTTCTGGGCTTCTTGTCTCACAGTCCTTGTTTTCACCTTATTCTCCCCCAAAGCATTGGATTAATTCAGTACCTTCTGATAGGAATCACATATGAATTGTCTGAAAAGACACACCAATAATTCCTTCCAACAACTCTACAGAGCACAGAAGATCCTGAGCTCTCTCCATTAGGCATGTCTGAACAATCAAGCACTTGAGACTGGAAGGGTATGGGGAGAAAATATCTAATACTGCCATCTATAAACTTAAGGCTAAACAAACAAAAAAAAAATCTCTTCGGAAAATAGTTTTTTTACTCAACTTAGCAAGATGCAAGAGCACCAGGAGAGTTTAATGTTTCAGTTGGGTGTATTTCCATACTTTTCCATGAGAAACAGGAAGATGGTGATGTGGAAATGCCAGGAAACCTCTCTCTTTAAAAAAAAAAAAAAAAAAAGGTACAAACATGTAAATAGTACTGCGTAAAATGAAAGATTTCCTTATCAAGCTATGCCTGTTTAATATGGAGGTTTAGATGGGTATTTATGAAAATGAAAATTAACAGGAGGCATTTTTAATATTCAACGACATACCTATGTCCTACATATTGTGGAGGTTTTAAACCCTAAACAAGTTTTTTCAAACTCATTCAAACTTCTGGAATACTTAGAAATCCAAGCAGGAAACATTTTTTGGCTCAAGAGTTGAAAATTTGTTTCTCCCAGTTGCAAAATCCTGGTTCTACCCCTGGGCAGAAAGCTACTATAGAATACATTGAAAAATTAATTTTCTAAAAACTAACTGAAAATCTCCTTCAGGTGTAGGTGTAGTTAGTAGCAGCTACAGCCCTTCTTCACTAATACAGAAAAGATACTTTTTACTACAGTTCAATCTACTCTGGGCAGAAATTAAAGAAGTAATAGTTATTCCACAAGTAACAAAACCAAGGGAAGAATGTTTATTTCTTAGATAAAGGGCATGCAAATATGGTGGAACCTGTTTGGACCAGTTTACATCTTGTCTCATCCATTAAATTATGCTTAGGCTGAAAAAGATATTAAGTTATAAATATATACCTTAATATAAGAGTAAACTATTTTTTTTAATTGACACCTCTAAAGGATTGAAATATTAAAAAAAAACCCACCAACAAAACCAGAAGAAGCCAGTATGCAGAACAGGAAGCTGCTATTTTTTAAATTGGTAATGTATTCAATTAATCTGTAACTTCTACAAAAGAAACCTCACTCTAGAATTTCCTTTGTTTATTTTCATGGCTGAAAATTCTGACTCTAATTCCATTCCTTTCTCCTCATAATCCCAGGCCCTTTTTCACCTTTTCCCCACTCTAGGAATGTTCTTGATAACTTGACTAAAATCCCCAAAATGCCCCAAAAAGTTCATTTAAAATCTGAAAGTGTTGGCTTGAATTTTACCTGAGCACTTATTGATTTCAGCAGCTTTCCCGGTATGCTTAAATAAATAATTTAAAGCAATTTTATTCTGCACTATTTTACATGGGGAAGAGAAAAATTATCCACACAGGATCAAAAGAGAAATGATGAAATTTCTGCACAATGACTAATGGAAAAAAAAATAGCCACACGAAATCTTGGCTTCAATCTCCTGCTTTCCAAGGTGAAAGAAACATGGAAATAATTAACCAGTGATAAGATTTCATCTAGGATCTGAAATTGAAAGTGAGATTATTGATTGACTTCTGAGATGCTGAAATATTAGTGCCTCTGTACTGGAACTGGAGAGATAAGGGGAATAGTGAAGGAGATAAAGCTTCTTCCCAAATCTGAGGGAGTTTGGGGTTTATGTTAAGTCAGAAACCCTCATAAGCTGAGCTTATTCAGGATGTTAATGTTGGCTAGGCTGATGTTTTCTTTAATTGTAGTGATTTCATTTCAAGGAAATGTAATTAAGTACCAGTCACACTTTATCTCAGAGCTGCCCCCTGCCTTCATTTTTTCAATATTTAAGAGGTGCTTAAAGAAGCCAGCAAGTGCTCTAAAACATAGAGGGGAAATGGGAGAAAAACCAAAATCCCTCACTAAAGTTCTCTTTGTGGGTAGCCTTTTCTGGACTATCACTGCTGGAAAAAAAATTAAGAATTAAAAAAAACCCAAACAACCGTAAAACAAACAAAAAACCCCCCCAACCAACCAAAAAAACCCCAGCAAACAAAAAAAAACCAAAAAGAACAAAAAATGGAAAACAACACTAAATGGTCTTTATTCCTCTTGGGAGTGGCTGTGTTTGCTCTCAGATTGGCAACTGAAAACCACTCCCAGCACCTGTGCACTGTTTCCTCACCCAGTGACAGCAGCTGAGCTGCTCTATCAGCTCCCCACAGGACTGAAACCTCTTTTGCAGAGCCTTCAACTGAAAAAAAGCCCATTAATATTAAGGAAAAAAAAAAACCCAAATAAAATTCTGGAATACTGGGAAACAGGACAATTCTTCTCTCTCCCCTTCCCAATGTGATGAAACTATGTCCTGTTAGAAAAGCACAGAATTCCTAATCAATGAGGGGATTTTGAGGGTGAAAAACAATTCACCAGACACTTAAGCATATTATCTATTGATTGTATTTTTTTTAGTCCTCTTTCATATTTATAACACAGTCACACTATTTTAATATTCTGGGAGAAGGGGAGTGATGCTAAACAGTTTGAATTATAGAATGTCTCAAGTTGGAAGGCACCAATAATGATCACTGAGTCCAATTCTCTATTCCTCTAAGACTGCCCAAAACTAAATCACACTGCTAGGGAAGATGATTGGAATACTGCTTAAAGTTACACAATTTCTAGATATGCTTTATAAATATAATATTACATCTAGATATATAAAATACACTTCTTGTATTTGTAGCCTAAACTCCCCAAAAGACTAAATGAAAAACTCTGAATGTAGGAGATTAAGGAGTGGGTTTTCTCAGCTAATGATCTTCAGAATGGAAGCACTGGCATGCAGAAGTTTCAAATATTTTCACTCATAAAAATTCTGAACTGTGAACTTCTTATCTCAGGAAAGAAACTGATCTGTTTCCCTTCAAGTTTATTAAAGTTGGGGAAGAGATTTCTCCAGGTCTGGCCTTGCTGCTCCCCACAGCAGACAGCTGCCCCATGGATGGAAAGTTGTTCTCTGACAGAATCAGAGAAAAAACCATGTAGGAAGCCTTTCTGGATGGTTTTCCAATGTATAAATACTCACCAGACTACAGTGAAATGTAAAAAATGGGATTTTTCTGTTTGCACTAACATCCTAAAGCAGCCCTACATTCCTCAATCTCACAGATTCACGCCCCCTTCCCCCACAGCCTCTCTTCCCACCACTTTCAATGGCCAGCAAATTTGGGAGTGTTTGTGACCTGCCTGGGAACTGGAGCAGGGCTGCAGAGCTGGACATTTAGAAGGTGAACAGGACCATTCCCTCTCTTTAGATAAGAACACTTTGGGATACACTTGGGTTGTTTTCATTCAAGCTGAGCTCTTCTTGTTTTTTGCCTCAGCCTTTGAGTGGTACCTTTAAACCTACTCTGCTGCTTGTGCAGCAGGGAATCCGGAAAAACCCTGTCCCCAGGGGCAGGATCTCAGCCCAGACTGAGCAGGAAAGGCAGGCAGTGCTTCCTAGGGACAGGATTTACCTCAAGCCAGGGTCCCAACAGCTCCTGGCAGTCCTCTCCCACAACAAATTCCCCATTTAGGCCCACACTGATGGTGACTGATAATTCCCTGTTTCCCTGGCCCTTCAGCCCTTGGGTGAAAATGCTCTGAAATATTAAAGCTAGGCTGTAAAAAAAAAAAAAAAAAAAAAAAAAAAGAGTTTATCTTAGGTGGTAAACTGTCGAGTAACTAAATACAGTAATATTTTTCAGAGAGGAATTTACCCTCACTTGGGATGCCTGAGTTGTCTTAGGCGAGTTCTGGTCCAAATGTCTCCAGTGACATCTAATTGTACATTTATTTAGAGTCTTGCAAGCCTTGACTCGGTTTCCTCTTCTGGGTTTTGTCATTTTGCTAGGAAGAGACAGATTGGGTTTCTGATTCTGAATCAGGTTACTTGCTTAGAAGGAGTGAGTCATACAGACTTCACAGGAAAAGCTAAGAAAACAAAAATTCTCAAGAAAACCCCAGTAGCAGGTGGAATTCTCTCACAGCTGTTCTGAGGAGTTTGTAGTTGTACAATCCAGTTACATATTCAACCCTCCCAAGCATTGTTTCTTTAGTGGCAGATTGCAATTAAATATTACATGAAATATAAGCTCTTTAAACACTTTGCAGGAATAAGTAGGATTAATAGCCATTTGTATAACAAAGCACAATCTTATAATTCCTTAGAAATTATAGCCACAAAAGCAAGTGATTAGTAATTGATGGGTGTTGAAATTAGAAGAGCTACCAGTTCTTACTATCACTAAATGAGTATTAATGCCAACTAAAACCAAATGTTAATTTATAAAAAAAATCCCAAAGGATGAGCCAGTTCTGGACTCAAGGCAAAATTTTTGGCAATACAATCAAATATATAAAAACAGGGATACTCCACAGCACCAGAGGGGTGGCAGGGAGAGGAGAGAAGTCAGTTTGGGACCTCCAGCTGCAGTGTCCAAGTGCAGACAAGGTCTCAGTTCCCTGGAGCTCAAGTGGCCACCAGTCAGAGGCTCAGGAAGCCCTGAGAATGCTGTACCACCCCATAAATCTCCCTGTGTGGACAGCAGCAGGCTCTGCCTTATTGTGAGTGCACAGGTGCTAAAGCACCAGCAGATGTTTGAAACGTCAGGATTGTCTGAAAGCAGCAGCACTAAAAGCTCACCTTTAATTACCAGCTCATCAGTGCCAAACAGGCATGCAAAATGATGGATGCTCCTGCAGCCCCAAATCGTGGGAAATAGCATCCAGCTATAATTGCAATATGTGTTTCACACACCCCCCAGATGGTGAGTGCTGGCTGCAAAAAGAGAGAGCAGGAAAACATTGCCCAGTTGTTAAAAGCACTTCTCTGGTTGTGCTGCATTGCCCTCTGCCCTCCAGACAGAGCTGCCTTTCAGAGCACACCAGGGCACCGTGCCAGCCCCAGCCCTTTGGCCCATGCTGGTTCCCAGTGTTTAATCCATGCAGTGAGGGAGACCAGCAATTGGAGAGGCTGTGAAATGCTCAGGAAGATAAATGTGGGCTGTGGATTTATTAACTCGCTTTTCTTGCTGAGAACTGCTGGCCTTTCATGATCAGCCAAAATATGAACCCTGAGAGCTCCACTACAGGGGAACTTGGAGCACGCTGGCATTTGTTCTACAGAGAGCAAGAGCTTACAGTAATCCATCCTCCAGAGTTTCTAGGGAAAAGGGTATTGTTTAGGACTTTGTTCTCCATGTTCCAAATTCCTATAGACCATAAAATCACGCAGCAGCAGAATTGGAACCAAGTGCAGAAAGGACACAGCTACCTTGAGTTCACAGCTACAGAACTTGATCTCTTTTGCTCTCTTCCCTGCAGAAACAAACTCTTCTTTTTGGAATATAGCACATGTCCCACTGAGCCAAGCTTTATCATGTTGTTTATCACCTAGGCTCAATATCAGATTTAACTGAAGGACTCTGTAATCTCAAAGTGAAGGTGGGAGGTCTGAAATCTGTATGACCTAATTTTTTTTAATCACCTCAAAAACAACTGAGGAGGACCTTATAAACACACCTAACCCACACATCTGAAAATTAATAAAATCTATGAGATAATCAAACGGATGCAAAATGGCAAAGTTTCTTAGCTTTTCTGCTAGCAGTGGAGTTTGTATTTTAAACATAAAAATTCAACTGTGATGAACTGAAGCTTGAAATACAGAGCTAATTTGGAGGGGAGCAGGTGAGGGAGAATGAGCAGTGGTGTGCACACGACAGCTTTTCCCATGTTGGCCATGCAAAAAAAGTGATATTGTGGAATTATCACATTAATTACAAAAGAATTGAACACCTGGCTTTTAATTTCAGTTGAAAGACCAAGGATGCAGATGAGTTCCACACACATCTTGTTCATGTGCTCTATCATCATCCCAAGCACAAATCACAGAATCAGCAGGTTTCAAGATCATCAGGTCCAATCCTTGCCCTAACACCTCAACAAAACCATGGCACATCCAGCTGGAGAAAGTTTAGTGTTGGAATTTTGTTGCTCATTTTCAAAACCCAGTGCCAGCCAGGGGCAAGTGGGCACAGAAGTGGTGCTGATGTGAAAAATGCAGAAGTCAAACGTGTACAAGAATTTCTGTAGTGCTGCTCTGTGCAGCAGCAATAAAAATGATGGGCCCAACTCCTACAACAGGTTAATATAGCCTAGAAACTGAATAAAGAGAGATGAAGTCTGGAAAGAGCTTGATACCAAATTATCTTTTTTCTTTATATTAAAGTAAAATGTATTTAAACACTGAATAAATTATCTTTTACCAGTATATTCATCTAAGGAAATACTTTAGATTTTTTTTTATATATTCTAACCAGCGTAATCACTTCATCTACTGTTTCTCTCAGATTGGCATGAGTATTATCCAAATACAATGGCTTTTAAAAAAAAATTAACATCTACTGTAAACTCTTATACATATAAATACACACATACATATATATAAATATATAAAATGCTGTATGGAAAGCAAAATAATTTAACTGCTGAATGGGGTAGGAAAATTGTTTTTGAGAACTTTTCCACTATAACTATTATTTTCCAGGTAAATATATCTGTATTTCATTGATTTTTGTTGAGAGGGGGGCAACGAAATGGCAATAATCAGCTTGCAGGCAGCTTTCAGTGACTTCCTGGATTACATTTAAAATCAACAAAGCAATCATCAGGCATAAAGTGACCATTTGTCTCCATCCAGGCTCTTGACCTTTAGATTGCTCATTAAAGGGAGGAAGATCAGTTCCTAAACATGTTTGGCAAGAGGAGACATTTTCCTGCTCTAAATACACATTCATTCTGCAGAAGTTGCAACCCAAGTGACGTCTATCTGATTTGGAGACTTCCTTCCTCTTTACTGGAAAAGGAAGCACATATAATTATGGGCTGGCCCATTAATTGGTTTTGAGGGAGTAGGTTGGAAGGGAGGAAAACATTCTGCATAGATAGAAATGCTGAGCTGAAGATAACCACAGAGAGCATAAAATGTTGTGTTGCACTTTAGTGGCTTTCGGTTGGGCACATTAGAGGCCAAAATGAACAAAAAAATCTATCAGAAGAGAGCTTTTGTGGCACTTTATCTAGTTAACAAATTACATGCTGGGAAACAAGGAAAGAAGAGCACACATCACTTGACTTTCCATAAGGTAGTGAAGTGCATCTAAGGTTATGGAGCCCATGATTGCTGAGAAAATTAAATGCTAATTGTCTAATTGGAGTTTCCCAAGTGTTAACTGCATGTGAAAGGCTCCAAAAGTGGAGTAAATTTGGTACTCATGCTCAAATCCTGTGCAGCAGAGGGCTGCCAAAGTGAACTGTGTGGAGATTTCTGGAGAGGGAAAAGAAGGGAGCTACAGACATCTTTCTATGACCACTGGGCCACAGATATATGGTTGGTGGAAGCTCATCTGCAGTTTTGTTATTGTGCAGAAGATCCTGAAGTCAGGAAAACTCAGCATCCAAAGAACAAAACACAAACCTCAGGTGACACAGAAGATGTTTGAGTATAACCCCAGCAGGCTCAGTTAAATTCTTCCTTTGCCCCATGTGCAAGTTTTGAGGCAAGGTCACATCCTCTCCTTCCCTAAAACTGGATGGTTTTTTATCAAGAAAAGTCTTCATTGCAGGAAATAAGTGACAAAATCTGTGTCACTGTTGTTGCTGTGAGTCAATAGAAACCACAGCTCTCCCAGCTTCCTGTTTCCCCGGATTTCCTTGAAGTGAATCCCACTTCAGATGAAATCCACGCAATCCAGTGCCAGAACTTAAATTCTGTACACCCTACACACATATACATATCCTATAAACTACGTAGGTGGCCCTTTTGGGTTTGGTTAAAATTTGGACTGATAGCAAACCAAGAAAAGTTCTTTTAAAGCACAACTAAGTAGAAAAGAAAACTACAGAGCGGGCAGGAAGGCAGTTGGGACTCTATTAAACACATGTGGAAGTGCAAGGACCGACCCAAGTCTAAAGAAGTGCTGGAAAAAACCAAAGTGGGAGAAACTGTGGCAGAGGCCAGGCCACATCAGGAGTGGCTTTGCCATAGGGAGGAAAAATGAGCAGGAGGAAAGACCTGTCTGTGTACACAGTGTTTTCACACAGCTTTGTTCCTGAATTTTAAGAGTTCTGCCTCTGGATATGGGATGGAGGTTCAGGAACTCACACTTTTCAATGAATGAGCACTGGAGTTCCTGGGCACTTTCCGAACCCACCCGTGGCGCTCCCTATCCGGCCTTTGGATCAGAGATGGAGCTGACCCAACACAGGCCTCTCCCTGGGTTTGCTTTCAAAATGGTGTGAACACCTTGTTCTTCATGTTCTAAAAGAGCAGACCACTCTGCTAAACACATATTGCAATTAAAACTGAAGAGAACAACTATCCCAGAAAACAGGGTGAGTATTGGGAACATTGTTGTTTTACTGCTTTCCTGGCTACCAAATACACAAAAAAACTATGCACAGAGTGGCCTGTAGAGAAGTTACAAGAAGAAATAGAATATAAATTCTGTTTCTCATCTTAAGTGATGGAAAAGTCTGTGTATTTCTGTGCAATACCAAGCACAGAATAAAAAATACATTGGCATGAAAAGAGCAAGAACAAGGGATGTGAGAAAGGACTACAGTGGTGAGGAGAGTTGTAACAACTGATTTTCAAATATGTAAAGTGATATTGCAAGGAGAAAGAGAATAAAGTACCCTCCATGTTTAAAAGAATTAGGATTTGGGGTGACAAACATAAATTGTAGCAAGAGATATTCAATATAGACCCAAGGCAAGGAAATGTAAAATGCCACCATTTTCACAGTGATTGTTATGAAGCAATTTAACAGATCCTCCGGACAGGGTGTAAAGTTTGCTTTTTTTAAAGAATATCTTAAAATATTAACTAAATACATCTTAACCCTACCTGTGTTCAAGGAAGTGGGATGGTCCAGAAGATACTTTGATATCCCTTCTTGTTCGGCAATTTAATGATTTTCAGAACAATTGCTGATACTTTCCATTTTAAAAATGAAAAAAAAGCACCCTATTTACATAGCCTCATGCCCCATTTTAATTTTTTCACTAATTAAACATCTCTCAGGGGCAGCTGCCAATCAATTTCCCCTCAGACTGAAGGATGACCCAAATCCTATACTCTCACATAGACATGCATCGCGTTCACACATTTATTCTGAATTCAGAGTCAAATTTCTGTCACATATTATAAAAGTAAGCACAGGGGGGATCTTTGGATATGCAAAACAAAAAATAATTTGAAGCTAAAAAATGTAAAAAACCGATTAAAAATGTACCCACATAAGCATAATTGTTTTTATATGGGAATACTTATTAATACTACTGTCCTTTAAGCTTTTTGGGCATGTCATTGGATTAAGTTAAAACATTATTCAAATCACCATTCCAAAAATGTATACATTTATGTAGGAATGGGAACTAAAGAAATGAAAGAAAGAATTCAAAGCCAAGTATTTTTAGGCAAGGTATAGGTTTCAGGATCTAAGGTTAGCTGTAAATTTTGTAGCCAACTTATGCACATTTACTGCTACAAGCAAAACCTCACACCAGGCCATACTAAAATATTTAACAGGTTGTCCTATTTCAAGATAAAGGTTTGCCAAAGCCTAAAACCCCCAAATCTTAGTAACTTTAGGTTGTAAAATAGTTGAAAGACTACATTCCATTCTAAAAGGTTGTGATTTAAGGCATCTGTGAATTTTGGATACTTTTGTTGCCATATTACCATTTAAAATTTAAGTTAAAATACACAGTTTTTGCCCTTAGTGAATCCTTTCACTGCTTTTAAGCATTAGTCTGTGAGCAAAAGTTGTTTTTTAGTCCTTGACCTCTGGAAAGCATTTCTGCAGTTTACCACTGAAAACCAGATGAAGCCACTCCAGCTCCCTCCTCCTCACCCGACACAATTTCCTGAGGTTTAACAGTGGTGCGTGCACTCACACGTCGCCGTGCAGAAACAGCACACAATCTTCTCCCCCTACTCTGTCCACATTTTTCTGATTTGTACACTGATCCACTCCAGCAGAAGGAAATTGTGTCCTACATGTGACCTCGAAGTCCAGATAAATTATTTGCTTCCCTTTCTGTCAAAGGCTGAAACATCCATACAAATAGGAGCATCCCAAAGGCAGCTGAGATCTGCATTTATGTGATTAGAGGTTTGGGCTGTCAGCTGTAACTGAGAGAATGATTGCAATCTATTGGATTTTGGGTCAGAATCTGATCTCTTTCCAGAATCAAGTTATGCTTGTAGGAGTGAAATCAGATTGGAGACTGATGTAATTTTATATAATATTAAGAGAAGCAGCTATTTGCCTTACAGAAACCACTGTAAGGAGATGTGCTGTGCACTCCTGACTTGTTCATGAGTGCAAAAACATCACCCTGAGGATATTCTGGACATGATTTTTGAGGCCAACCCTGGTAGAGAGTGCATTACCCCAAGTGTGATCACAACACTGTTTTAACTTTTTGCCAAATACCAAATTCTTTGCTATTCTTCCTTCTGAGGTGGGAGAGAGGCTGTGGGATACAGCAAGGAGTCCTGGATTTCTAAATTGATGCTTCACCTACCCTGAACTACTGGAAGAGAAAAGGCTGTATAGAACCAAAAAAAAAAAAATAATTTTCACACTGCAGAACACTACTGCTTGTTATTTCAAAGTGCAGTTCCAGAACACCTGGGATATTTGGTCCTTCCACATCTACAAATACAAAAAATAACCTTTAAGAGAGTCAATTGCCCTGCTTCTGTTTAGGTTAAAAGAGATGCCACGTAGGATTTCAAAGCAGTGAAGCTCAAGAGATGAGTTTCAGAGAAAATGTGGTGAATGCAAGAAGTAGTTTAGTCAAAATCCCAAAGGAATTCGGGAGAAAGTTTAAATGTAGCCTGAGCAGAGTTTATCTGTGGAGAAGCTGGACAATGGTGCACATGCCATTATTGTCAGCTGAGTAAACAATTTGAAAGCTTTATGAAATTTTGTCTGTGTTGTCAAATACTGATGAAAACATTATTTTATAAGTAGTATTATTCATTTTCTACTAGAGCTGGCCTACATTTAAAAAAATTATGTCTTTTAAGTATGTTTTATAAGTTTTGGATTCTCCCTAGTCCCAGGAAAATCAAAGAACTCTGAAGACGACAAAAATATAGTCTTGATAACATGACTAGATAGTTTATATCTCCACATACCACTTTCTACTAGAATTAGTATTACTATAGAATATGTCAGGAACAATGTTTAGCTTTCCAAACATATTAAAGCTTAATTCCAAGGAAAAGTATTTTATAACTGACAGACATTTTCTATTGTCAGAATAGTTACCAACATTGATATAGTCTTTATTAATACTAAAGAAAACCCAACAGATTTTTAAACTCTTCTCTTTTTGAGGTATAGTGATTCAAACTTGCATTTAAAAAAAGTGAAAAGTTTACTTTTGGTTCAAAAGAACACAAAAATGTTAAATGATATTGGTGTCACTGGAAGCCTCAAAACCAGAAAAATCACAAACTTAAAGTCTTCCAGTTCTATGCAAAGAATGTCTCCTATATATCTTCAAACTTTTTTTTACTGTCAATTATTTTGTGTAATATTTTTGTCTAAACTGAGCTCATCAAAAATAAACTCTGCTGAACACCAGTTCTTCTCAAGAGTGTGGTCCTAATTATCTCTCTGGGTTTATTTCATCACAGGCTTGATGTTCTCTAAGGAAAATAAACCAAAAAAAGGTGTTGTGCAATATCCAGTTCATCATCTGAGAGGAAGTGTCTGAGCACACACTTTAAAGATTTCTAAACACAACTTCTCCCCTTACCTGTAAAATGTTCACAAACATGCAACACTAACAATCATCAGTCACTTTGAGGTACAAAGTCTCTGAGAGAGGCAGGATTTTATGGTTCAAACTACATTAAAAACTTGTCATGGCACTAGCTTTATTTTTCCATTTTAGGCAAACCTTAAAACCACTTCTCTGAAAAAAAATCAAAGCATTTCTCATTGTCTGCCTCTTAAAGAAAACTTTCAGAAGGTAAAACAAAGACATTTAGTGCACAAATTTGTTAAAATAGGCATCAAACCACTACTATATATCTCAAAATTTACCAATCTTGGCACAGGCATTGAGAAGGAATAAAATACTGTCATTAGAGCACCTATAGAGAAGATAAAAGATTTTAACATCTGGGTTTTAATTGTTCTGCCATGAGAGGAAAGAAACTTTCCCCCTTGGTTTTAATTCACTCAGAATTAGTTCTACCTACAAAAATTATTATTTCTGGAGGTATGAAGTTCTAGTTTTTGATTTTAATATACTTTTCTAAGTGTTAACACCTAATTTGTCAACTCTGCCAGCTTTTACCTCCAGCTCAAAGAGCTCAAATCCCCTTTACTGTTTATTACCAATGCAAGGTGAAGCCTTCTTAATGGAATGGATCTGAACAACTTGGGGAGTGAGTATTTCTGTTGCCACTGAAATTAAGAATTCCAAAATAATCCCAAGATCTAGGAGAGCTGTTAGGTAGCAATGATACTCATGGCTTAGATTAACCTGTGGCCCTGTCTCCCAAAGCTGTCTGATTTTAACTCAGTTTAAAGGCATGAAGTTTTTGAAGTCACTCAGTGTAGAAGGACAAAACTCCTGATTTTATGGGAATCGTTGCCTCCTTTTTTTAACATGTCAATCTCTCTTCTTTGAAGAAAATAAAAGAAGAAAATTGTGGCTTTAAGGAAAACAAACACCCAAACACAAGAACTTTAAGGTTAAATATTGTCCAATTCTCTCAGCATCCTGTTTGTTACCTGTGACTCACAAAGCCCTAATGAGTCACAATCTTAAGGACACTTCTGGTGCAACTTCCAGCCTGCCCCGAAAACCAAGTTCTATAAATAATCCAGTCATAAGCAGCCAGATGCTTTTCTCCAGGTGAAAGGGGAGTAAAACACATTCAAGAACTTAGATGAGGACAATTTACCAACCTCCACAAAGACTTGAAGATTTTTTCCAAGTTTTAATTATATTACCAACTAAGGTCTTTTCTGTCTTCATTGGGATTTAAGATTTCTCCTCCTCAACACAAGGCTCTTTATTGAAATCTTTTTATTAAGGCTCAGCAATTTCTAACATCTAAAAATAGTAACTAGAATTATAAACTTGAAGGGTGCGTAAGAATCAATTATATAATATACATTAGAAAACATAAAAAGAGCATTTCAAACTTAATGATCCTTTTTGGTCTCTTCCAGCTCAGGATGTTCAATGATTCTAAATTTCAAACTAGCCATTGGCTTTAGTAGCAATTGTAACCATTTACAAACTTATAAAATTATCCTGAGCACCATGAACATTTCCATTTTTAAATGAATAATTTCTTTTTTATTATGCTTCTCTGAATTTGTGAACTATGCTCATAATTCATATATTCATAACAGCAAATTTATAAAGCAAGGTATTACAGCAAAATGAGACCCCTCAATCACATAGTTGTTTTATTTTTCAAATGTAACTCTTCTGCACAGAAATCAGGTTCTTTCCATAGTTATGTTATAAACTGTCACACTTTTTGGCAAAGAATTGGTTCTCCAGGCAACAAATACAGAAAGAAACAGAACACCAGTTTCTTGCAATTCCTAGGGTACCAACTAACATCAAGTCTATGTGATTTGATCTGTGATAAAAGCTACAACAAAATTTTTAATATCATCCCAGCAAAACAAAGACAGAAAAATTAAACTATCAGAGACATATACCGTAAATGTTGTAAATAGACCTCTGAGACAAAAATTCAATAGAAAAAATTGTATGTATTAAAAAACTGTAATTTTTAGGGTGAGGAAAAAAAAGAGATACATTAAATTCTAATAATATACTACTGCATTTTCCAGCTTGCCCATTTTACCCACCTAGATGAAAGGTGAATATTTGTGACAACTAAACCTCTGTTTTGATGAGGTTGAGTTAATTATTAGTACAGTCACTATCTTTGGTGCACTGCTTTTCTAGAAAACTCACATTGAGCATTTGTGCAGCAAAATCTGCCAGAATTGAAGAAGAGAGAGAAAAGGTTTCAGCCTATTTTTTCAGATGAACAAATGAACAAAGTACATTTCTTTTCCCTTAAATAGTAAGGAAATGTTTCATCTAGATTCTTCCCAAATACTCTGGATTCCCTTTAAAACACTTCATGGACTGTTTTTCATAATCTGGTATTTGTAAAGTCAAGATGAAAAAAAAGGGATGCAGATGCATACCTTAAGAAGAATATCAGAACAATGCCCCAAAGTACCTATGGAGAATGTAGACCTTTTTCATGCACCTTTTATGCTTTATTGGCCCAAGCAATGTATGAATTCACATATTTTTAATGCCTTCTTAAAATTCAGGAGCTCTCTCTTAGCCAATACAAAAGGTGTTTAGTACGCCACACTTCTCAGAAATATTTGTGCCACTAAACCCCAGTCCCAAGTTGTCTTCTAAATTTAGAGTTCAAGGCTTGTCATTTTGTTGGCTTGTTTCATTACTGTCACCCATTATGAATGAGAAATAAAGTCTTATTTGAGTAAGAAATGAATTTTTTCACCTTGTTGAGGATAACACCATCATTTTTGTTTAAACGAGTACAAGGATGAAAATTCTTTTACACTAATAACTAAACACTAATAAGTCTTTTGTTTCCTGTGCAATGTCACAGCTCACCAGAGCAGACTTGCATAAAATCTCAAGTGCTCCCTCTTAGCAACTGAATTTGGATGAATTATGCAGTTCTCAAAAAAAGAAAGTGAGAAAAGGAGGAAAGAAAAAAAAGTTCAATTGAACTTTTAAGGAAGGCATCACTTTCCATGATGTGCTAATTGAATAATGAATTATTAAATATTTACAATGTGCCTTTGTTCTTCACTAGAAATTATATCATGAACATTTTTGTTCTATTTACAGGACAAAGTCTTTAAAAGTTGTAAAAGTAAAGGCTGCTTGGAGCATTAATCTGCAAGAAGCAATACAAAGATTTTGACCTGTATTAAAAAATATTACTTCTATTGTAATCATTCTTAGAAGTACCAAGAGGGAATCATCACCCAACAGTGATGGTCCTATACAAAAGAAAATACAAAAGACTTTCTGACCAGTTTTCAGGCAGTGTCCTGGGTTTTAAATATGTGATAAAGTTCTGACGGCAATCCAGCCACACTAAACAGCAGATTTTTTGCCTTCTCAATGACTGGTCTCAACTAAAACCCCATATCCCTCCTCAAAACTAGACTCCAGTATTTGAACTCCAATCATTAGATCCTCATAATCCAATTGTCTCAAACTAGAAAAAATTAAGAACATTTTTAAATCTAGAGGATGAACCTATCAGAACAGCCTTTTTTTTTTAGCCTGTGGAAGATACTGGTGTTTAATATGCTCTGCTTTAACCATTGTAAGAGCATCAGAGGCTTTTGCTTGAGACTTTTGTTGGCTTTTCCTCAGGATCATTTAGGCTGGAAAAGACCTCCAAGAACATGGAGTCCAACACCTGAGCAATGCCCTCCAAGCACTGAGTGCCACATCCAGTCATTTCTGGAGTGGGGATTCCACCACCTCCCTGGACAGCCCATTCCCATGGTTAACAACCTTCACCATGAAGAAATTCCTCCTGATGCCCAACCTAAAAATGATACCTTTTACTGAGCGAAATAGAAATAATCCTGACTTCCCTTTTAAAGTTTAAACATTTGGGAAGCATGTCCATTATGTTTCTAATGGATAAAATTTGATTTTCTCTCTCAGCATTTGTGGGATTTTCTCTCTCACCATTTGTGGGATTCCCAGTCCTGCAGCCATTCCCTGGGTTTTCCAAAGCCACGGTGGCTCCAGGGTGCCCATCCCCAGCGCCACAAAGCCCTGGCAGTGCCAGCTGTCCCTGCCATGGAGCTCTGACACAGCTCTTGGAAAGGAGGCTGATGATCCCAGCATTTCCAGACACTTGGTTAAGCACAAGACACCACAGGCAGCACTGTGGGATTTTCCTGGAGCTGGAACCAAATTTTAAATGTTTCCAGTTAGGGAGTTGTTTTTTTGGTGGTTTTTTTTTGTTTGTTTGTTTTTTCTCTTTCAGCTTCTGGTTTCACTCAGTTTTACTACTAAATTCAGTGGGGCTATCATTTTAATCTAAGGGTCTTACAAGATTAAAAATGATGATAATTTTTTATTGGTAGGGATCCTGCCTTGACGGGGAGGTTGGCTCAGATCATCTCCAAAGACCCCTTCTAACCCCAACACCTCTGTGATTCTGTGGGATCAGTGAAGTTTAACTTGGTTTAAATGTAGTAAGAATTACACATCAGAATTGATAAATACTGATGAACTGGATGATACAGAAGTTCACATCAATCACCAAACTGAAACCACAAATGTTCTTCCACTTGCACCACCCACATGGACACACTTCAGAATTCCAGGGTTTGGGTATTACACCAGAAAGATGACTGGCACAAGGATCTTACTGAGGCTAAAAAAACAACCCCAAAATAATGAAGTTTAAATCTACATTAAACCTATGTGGTCAATAAATCATAATGTGAACCATTCATCACTGAAGGCAAATTAATACACAATTAATTCAAAATACACACCCTGATGGGGAAAAATTCTAACTTCCTAGATCTAATAGCTGTATTTTGTTTGCTGCTCTGAGTAAATTTGTTCTATTTGGATCCCAAACTCAGCATGACTTTTATCTTTTTAGAAGAATGAGAAATAAAGCAAAGCAAAATATTATGTAATATTTCAATAAAGTACTGCAAAATTTCAAGGTTTCTAAAGTTTTCTTGCTGAAAGACACTGTCCAGTAATTAATGCTGGCAGTATTTCTCATAAATGCCAAAATATAATTATATTAAGAACTGAAAATGTATCCTCAGAACTCAGCAAGGCTTAGAAACTTTTCCAAGTGAACTCCCCTCAGCTGCTGTAAAAGGAAGTGTGTTTTTAATTCACGACCACCATCACTACTCCAAGTAAAGGAAGTGATTTGGTTTGGGGTTTTTTTGTTGCTTAATTCTTTTCTTTTTTTTTTTTTTTTTTAATAAATGTGCTTATTTAAAAAAAGTGTTGGGGACTTTTTTCTGGGAAACAGAATCCTCTGGTCAACTTGAATTCATGTATCTCCATATATATTTAAAAAAAAGAGAACATTGCATTGGTAGCACATAAAGAAAACAGTTATCCTAAATGTGTATATATATATATATATATATAAAATTTTAAAATATCTCCATTGAGCATTAAAAACGAAACAAGTAAGATATTAAAAACTCAAACCTGAGGCAAAATAAGAAATAGTACAATAAAGAAGAAATACCATGATAAGAAGTGCACAAAAGGGAAATAGTGAATAATGCAAGTAGTCTGGATTTTCCTTGTTATTCCATCATAGACTCAAACTAAGAAACCTGTTCACAAGACAGGATTTCGGCACTCATGGCATTAGTTTTCCTAGATTTCACCATACTGATGGCAGTGTGCATTTGGCTATAGAAAACTTGAAAAAGGTTTCCATATTTGGAACAGAGGATGATTCTTTTCCTGAATTTGATTTTTTTCTGTCTACTGCAGTACCTGCTTCATTTAACTCAATTTCACAATTCCTCTGTTGCATTTAGGAACTAAAAAGGACCAAGAAGGAATACAAGTGGATCTTTCCCATTAAAACTTGCTGCAGTAGTGCACACTGACACTTTTTTTATATATTTATACATTTTTAATATATTTATAGCTGCCAGCTGTGTCATGAAGGTCAGAAGCTGAGCTGGCAAAGATACTTTTACTGCTTTCAGACTAGCTTAGGTTTATACCTGAACATTTAGATGGGCTCAAACTGCTTGATTTGCATGTGCTGGTTCATTTTGTGAGGGCCAAACTCAACTACTGCATCCCAAACCTCTCCAGAGCAGCACCTGCCAGGTTTGCTGAGCTACAGATTCAGGAGGAAATTCAGTGTATGCCCATGCCCATTTCGAAGGGTGTGCTACCTTTTGTCACACCTATCCTCTCACTAAAAAAACCTCCAAGAACCTTTTGCTGCTTTGCCTGTCATAGCAGAATGTAATAAATGACACCAGGATGGAACTGGCTGGAACCCAGAGGTTCATTCCCCTACTGATGTCACTTTGAATGTGAATTTCTCCAAATGTTGCTGACTGTGGTGGCAGCAGGGGTGGCAGGTGGGACACCCAGAGCCAGAGCAGGCAGAGAGGAACAGAATGTCTTGGGTTTGCTCAAGCACCCAGATGTACTGGAAACAAACCCTCCTCCTGACTGACAGCCACTCAAATGACACTTCAACACTTTTGCTTTCAGTCTGGAACCAAACCATGAGATGCAGATGTGAGCACACAGGGTTTTTTTTGTTGTTTTTTTGTTTTGTTTTGTTTTTTTTTTTTTTGTAGCTAAGCTGAGGCAGTGATTTTTTTTTACTTTTCTCTTCTTTGCACCCTCACATCCTCAGATCCTAGGAAGCCTCTCCTGCAGACCACAGGTTGTGAACATCCTTTTAACCCTTTTTTTTTTCAAATCTTTTTCCAGATGAAGCAAAGCAAGGTGGACGCAGAGGAATATGCTAAAAATACATAATGTGCAGTTATTGACCCAAGAGTATGGAGAAACTCATCACCAACAATTAGAGCAAAACTTGTTTAAAATCTTAACCACAGCATTAAGAGCCACACATTATTAATTTACTTTGGCTTTGATAGCAGCTTCAGCCACAGATGTTATGCTACTAATGAATGCCTGAGAATGATGCTGTTTAACACTGTGGTGTTGGATACTCTCCTCAACATGTAATGATACAGATGGAGTCAACTTTATTCCATCCCACAGCTCCTTGCCATCACATTAATGCTATTTTTCCAAAGAAATATCTTTCAGAGGAAATATTCCTCACATGCAGCAAATGAATCATCACTGATTGCTAACTTACATATACACACAGAATTAAATCTAACTTTTTCAGGATTTGTTTGGTTTAAAAAAAAAAATCAATATAATCAGAACTGCTCAACTAATTTCTTTCTTGCTGTTTTACCTGGCTAATTAGAAATGCATTTCACAACCAAATCTGATTTTTCATCTTCTCAGAGCTGCATGCTCTCTTAAGTGCTTCCTCCATCAGTTGAGATATGGCAGTAGATATGTGATACAGCAGTAGGCTTCTGAAGAATCTTCTCAAAGATTTTAAAATCAATTATTCTGCCCTTAGGCATCTAAATCAAACCAACTCATCTTTTATCTTTCCACACTGGCAAACCCAGAGCCTCTGTGCAGGATATCAGTAGCAAAGGAATGTGGTGAAGGTGTTCGGGACAAGAAGTGAGAGTATAAAATAGTATTGATACAACTTGTCCATGAAAGTTCTATGTACTTATCAGAGTCCTTACTAGTTCTATTACTTACAACAGAAATTACAGTGCTACCCATCAGTTCTAGGACTCTTTCCACTTGGTCCCATGCTGTGAATCAGTCTGAATTTTACTGCACATTGCACGTTTTGCTCATCTACTTAAAAAAATCCACCCAACATGGAGGCTGACTGCCAGAGCAATACCTCACACAGATTAAGACACATGTCTAAAAAATCTGCTCCTTTAGTTTTAGTCCTGACATATTTTCACAGCTGGTACCAGAAGTGATTCCTTCACATTTCATATCCTCTGTGCTGACAATAAAATGCAGAAATGAAGAGGGATTCACTATCGCCTAGCAAAGCAGATGTCATGGCTTGGATTAGATAAGGGCTGCAGAGCTGTTCCTGCCAGATCAGGGGAGGCGATGGAACATTCAGATCCTCACTAGTGCTGCCCTGGGATGAGCCTAAATAATGTCCAATCCTACAATGAATTGCATTCAACCTGCCCTGGCTCTAGGGGGGACCCAGCAATGCTGCATCTGCCCCAAAATGAAATATTGGATGATATCATGGCTGTGTGTAGCCTCCAGGACGTTTCACACCCATGCTGTGTCCAAGCTAAATACTGAGGAATTGTGTACAAACGGATCAGCTCACAGGGCCCAGAATGAGTGCCTACAAACTGTTCCAAATACTTTCATATAAAAGAAAAATTCTCCTCACATAATAGCACATACTGGATTTATTTCCATTTGAACAAAAATGGTAAATGAAGAATGAACAAAAAAAATCAGCCTGTGACACAGGAGTGTTCCTGGAGTACATCAGAGTGTAGACAAGCTTCTTGTTTCCCTCAAAAAAAGTAGGAAAAAATGGGAAGGAAACAAATTCCTGTGCTACCCATCAGTTCTGGGATGTCTGTCCACATGGTCCCATGCTGTGGCTCAGAGTCTAAATTTGACTGGACATTTCAACCCCTCAACAAGTTCATCACAAGGGCTGGAGGTGGAACAAGGCCTACAGGACTGCCTAAGCAATTATCCTGCTCATAACTATTTTTCTCAACACTTCCTACATTTTCCTTCAGGTCTGTTTAGGGAAAAGGAAGCCTACAACAATTTCACTCCTGAATCTGGTGAGAGCATAGGCACAGTACACTCCTACTGCACTGGAGATGATGCTTGCCTCCTTGGGAAAAACAGAAAAATGGAAAACTGTTTTCAAATCTAGCCATTGGTGCCATCTCTTCTCCTTCAACAACTGCTCAGAAAGGCTTGGACCATGCTCCTGAGTACTAATATTACACACTTATTTTGTTCATGATATTTTCACTGCACTAGTCAATTAATAAATAGGAAAAAATCCCATATTTTAAAGTTCTTCTGTTAGCTTTACCCCAACTTTAACTCTGATTAAGTTCCACTCCACCCTCCAACCATTCTGGATCCCCAGCTCTTCTTGTGACCCCCTCTTTAAAATATTGTAAAAATGGTACTGGAAGCATTGCTTGTCACAGAACACCAGTAATTGTCCAAGGTGTTATAACATCAGCATGAATTAGGGAATCTGCCACCAGCTGGCTGTCTTTAAACATGTATTGCAATTCTTACAGCACACAACATTCCCAGGATGCTTTGAACATTTTACATTCTGTACTTTTTTGCCACATGACAGAGAGAACAATGTAATTTTGAGATTTAGCGTCAATTCATCCTATTGTGGGTGAGACTTGAAAGTCTTTCAGCTTTGGGCTGACATGTTTAGAGTCCTGTTTCCTTCAATTATTTCTTTCAGTGCTTTCCTAAAGATTATTTTAAGACTACAAGGTTATATTTACCAGGTCATCTGATACCAACGGCAATCTCATAAACATTTTAAAAGAAAATTTGTGCTAAGCCTGAAACAGAACACCAGATATAAGCACTCTTAAATATTTCCCTGGATCCCATTCCAGTTCCTGCATGCTATACTTATATTTTGCTGAAGTATACATTCATCTCAGCAAAAAAAGGAGACAAAAGCAGCAGATGTTCTTGCAAGACTTTCCATATTTTGTTGCAGCTGCCACAAGAAGCTTCTGATAGAACAACTGATGCTACAGCCTCCACAGGAAAGGATCTGCAGTTATATAGAAATAGCTTGCAGGAGGATATATTAAAAAAGCCCCTCTATATCCTACCAGAGTGACACCCAATCACACATTTATGAGGCTGTGTTTAGTTAGAGGCCAAGCTTGTTAATAATTTGTTCTTTTCTACTTTGCAAGTGATCTCAGTTTAGCTACAAAATTCTCTGCTAGAGTTGCAGAAAACTGGTTCCTAAACAGGGGTTGGAAAACAGCTCTGTTCACAATTCAGATATCTGAGGAGGTGATGAGAGACAAATACACACATGCCAGTAAAGGATGCTGAACATTTTTCTTCAGTGATTCTTAACTTTGGAGGAGCTGGCATGGTTCTCAACCAGCAGATTTACACACAATATTCTACACAGTTTTTAACAACATCCTAATTTACAAGCTGCCAAGGACTGGGTGAGAGACTCCAATGTTTCTTGACATGATTTCTAAATCTGTCTGATTATATTTTGTTTGTGAGATAACATTTTGAGAAGCTCACGTTCTCTGCTGAAGGGGTTTCTGCGCATCAAAGTGTGAAAATATGCTCTAATGACAGCTCCTTCTGCTGTGTGAGAGCATTCCACACCAACAGGATGCTCATTTAAAAATGGGTGGGAGATGCTGCTGCACATGTGAATTACATAAGAATTACATCAGCCTTACAGAGCTTTTTGCATGTCACTGACAGAACAAAAGGAGCAAAACCACACCCTCAACTTAGAGAAGTTTCACTTGGTTTTCGAGTTGAGTAAATGGTTCCAGATAAATAACTTTCTGAATGGAAAAGCTCTAATATTACCCACAGAATTAGTGCCCTCTGTCCTCTCTTCAACAACCACTTCCAATCTTCATCCAGTGGAAATAAAGACAAGAGGGCCAAAGTTCCTCATTCTGTGCTTGCATTTCTCACCCATTCCTAAGCCCACAGCAGAAAATATCAATTTCTGTCCAGTTCTTAAAGAAATTCCTCTCAGGGACAGCTGGAACAGTACCCAGAGGCTGGTGACATGCCCTGCCAAAACTCCAGGACTCTTACAATAGGTACTTTCTGATATTTCTAGGCCGACAGCATTCAATGGAACTGTAATTTCTACAGTGCTGTATTTCAGACTACAGCACAAGCAATAACAATATAATGTATGAACTCAAAAATTTTTTGGATCTAAACTGATTCTGGGAGTTATTTTTGAAACAAAATTGACGGGAACTCTAAATACAGTCTGTAACTGGAAGGACAAGTAGCTGTAGACAGCTTCTCTGTTTGAAATGCTGTCCCCAGAGAAGCTTATAGAACTTTTTTCATTGATTTCCCTACCATCAATTTTTGTCTTTTCTGTGAAATATGAAGTTATTTCTGCCCCAAGCTCTCTGAACATGTTTGGAAACACCTAAAGCTTGAACTACAACATTTTATCTGTCCTAGGGAAACATAGCTGTATCAGTGAGTATTGGGCAAACTCAATTCAATCACCAAATACTAGAGTTTGCTAAAAAAACCTAAATCTTGCCACTTTTGTATGCTGGGTTACTTCTCCTATCAGAACTAGTGAAAACAAGATCTGTGCAACACTGCTCCTTTCATCTTAAATAGTGTCCATTCTGGCCTTTACAGGAAAAATTGAGTGTTCTGGATGTACAACACCCCCAGCCAGTAAACATGAATTTTTATATGAAACTATATGGAGTGGGGGATTCGAACATTGCGCCACACTTCACAAGTAGCCTCTCACCTACACAAAAAAAGCCTTTGGAGCAGAATTTTGAAAACCTCTGTACAATATGACCTTAAGAATATGACCTGACTGTTTTTGTTTAAAAAGAAAAAGAACCATTCAAATCTATGGCTGAATGAAAATTACATCACTGCAAAGAGGGCTGCTGCTTGTTGCTATCAAAAGGAGATCAAGTACAGTATCCATTAAGCACAGGAAATAAACAGAAACTACTTTAAGAGTAAATAAAACACAGGCAAATATTCATGTGGCTGCCAGCCCAGTTCAAGTCAAATATTTTTACAACTGACCTCACACTTCTTGGTCATGGATGATTCAGGGACGCCACACTGAATATACAAATGTGCAGAGTAGTGTAGTCTAACAAAATAATACAATTACATAAAATAGTTATTTTGTGAACAGGAAATGCAAGGAAGATCTAAATATTTTCTGCTTCAGAAGGAGAAAGGTCAAGAGGATTAGTGTCTTGCAGAGCTATGCAACATGAACTGATCGCAAACACAAGGAAAGAGTTGGTCAAGATTTCACTACAATTAAACCAGATTTTTTCTCCTTTTCACAGCCAAACTTGAAATTGCTGTATTTTAATGCTATTGCTGAGATCTAGAAACTGTGGACTGTGCCAGAGAACTAATCAAAAGACAGAGAGGAACACTGAGATATAATAAAATCTCTCTCCTTCTCCATGTTTTAAAAAGAAGGTTAAATCACTTACCTCTGTTTGAAAACAAAACACAGATTTGTTACCACACAAGGGAAATTTCAAAGCTCAAATGTTATTTTTAATTGAAATGATACTTTAAAAACATTAGGATTAAGTGGAAGAACATTCCCTGTCTTTTTATGCACCATTCAGAAAAAGCCATGGAGATCCATTTGGACAGAGATCCTGCAGGATCTGAAGCCACAATAACTGATTATTGAGGGGCGCTTGTCCTCAGACCTTGTAATCCCACAAAATGGCCAAATTCCACACAACTATTCAATATAAAGGCAATCTAGAACCACTAACACAGAAAGGAAAGCTTGCATAATATTTTGAAGAATTTTATGTCTCTGAAGAGACATTCTCCTACCTGAAAACAGAACCCTCCAGAATACCAAACCTGAGACATCCTGTAACTCTCCAAAAAAGCTTCAGGTGCTTTTGAAAGACTCCACACCAGGAACAAATTTGCAGTGATTTGCCACAGGTGCAGCTCATCTCCTCACAGCTGTGCCAAACAGCCCTCGCTGACCCTAGAACAAGGGAAAAAGTTGAAAAGTATTTTATGTTTAAGCCACCATAATCAATATTAAAAAGGCTTTTATTCCTTTCTCTTGCCTACCACTATGTAAGAAAAGTAAACTGCCAGATTATACCAGAATTAAATTATTTAAATCAGGATAAGAGAAAGAATAGTGAGATGCTCAGTTCTGGGGCATATGATTTGTTCTCGAATAAAAAATTATGCTTTTACTAGGCTTGTGATGATAGGAAGATTGAGTTTTTAATTTCAGGTGAAGGCTGGCTCTGAGGAGGGAGCCTGCTTGAGTCCTTGAGCATGGATTTAAATTATCCTTCACTTTCAGAATTCATATTTCTGTTCTTAATTCATGCTTGAAGATTTGCCCCCTTAGGCAAAAAATCTGAGCTGGAAAAGATTCTTGATAATAAAGACAATGTAAAACCTACATTTCACTGAACACTTAGCCTTTTGTCCCATTTGGAATATCAGTTTTCATACTATTTCCAGCCAGTGTGCATTTTTGCATGAAATAAACTGTTTAGCTACATGTGCATGCCAGTTTAAACAGTGCTGGTTGGAGAACATTATTTTCACCTTTATTGGACAAAAAGTATCATAGAAAGTTGCCTCCCCCTGGAAATTGAACCCAGTTGGAAATAAATGAACTGGGGTACAGCCAGGCCTGGAAAATGTAAAACAAAAATCTACTCAGCAGAGAGGTGCACATCTTAAATGCTTAAATGGAGTTATCTTTTAAGAAGATGGAATTCTTTACTGTGTCCACATCCCATAAAAACAGCTGGATTTTGCAGAATTCATGTCATACCTCTGCATGCTCCCATACATGCAGCAGGATCCTAAAAACATCTGATTTTATGAGATAAAATATTCCATATTAATGCATCTCCTATAGTCTGCAGTGACAACCAATGTCCCTCTACAACATATTTTGTGTATTCAGAGCATAAATGAGAATTCTGGCCTCATGATTTTCAGGCTCACAGACAGTGAGGAGAAGGAGTTTATCTTCATCCTTATTTTGTTTGTGAATTGACTGCAGAGGGTACTGGATAAAATTCTAGATGATTGCCTAAACAACACCCAGAACAAAGTCAGTAATTCAAAATATGTCTCCTGACTTCTAGGAGTATCTACAGATTGCACATTCCAAAGAAATTTCCAAACAGCAGAAGCCAAAAAAATCCCTGCAGAGTCTTAAGAACAGGTTGTAGAGAAAACACAGCCAACTTTAGAGGAATTTTACAAATTAAAAATAGCCCATAGGGCTATTCCTCTGGAAGCCTGGAGAAACAGGATTTTTCAGGAATGTGTCTTTTTCAGGAATGTGTTTCCTGAAAGGTCCAAAACATTTTCTTTATACACGATGGTGTGTACTTGACACCAAGCAACATTCTTTTCCATTTTTCATGCTATTCAAATTTGAAAACGTGATTCAGTCATCCTAACTGCTATGTTTTTAATACCTATATTTATTTAATAATGCAACCTATGATAACATGCACAGCCTTTCTACTCGGAAGAAAATGCTTCTTGTTCTTTTTTTAATTTGTATTTTAATTTTTGACACAATACTTGATTTTTTCAGTTGTGCTGACAAATCAGAGTGTGCCGTGAAATTGTTCCTTCTCATTAAGTGGTTCCAATGTTAGAAGACACTTTTGGTCCAGGTAGTCCTTTTATCCTAAATGCCACAATTTCCCTCAGACATCCTGTGGCTGAAAAATTCCTAGGACTACATCCCTTGGTGGGGATATAAGTTACACTCTAACACTTAGAAAATTTGGGATATGTTCATCTCAGCTGCGCATTTCTTAACTTAATTGGCACAAAAGATATTTCAGATTTTCATTGCTGCCATAATTTCTGTGTCCACATCTTGTAAAACAATTCAGACCAGTGGGCAGCCATATCCCAGAGGAATCAGAGTGAATTAAATAAAGCTTGGCCCATTTCTCAGAATAAGTCAGTGAAGATTGCTTTGAAAATTTGTAAGATATAACTGTTATTGATATTCTGGATATCTTTACATCTCCTATCAATCACACAGACCTGTCAGCAAATTATTAACAAGTGAAATGCCAGCTGTGAGTGAGTCATTTGTGAAGCTGTATGGTTTTCTTCCTTCTTTCCTTCCTTTTTTTTTTTTATTTCCTGACCAACATTTTATGGATTAAATTCTTGGGAGCTTAACTCTGGCAGCACACTTACATGACAGGAGAGATTTTCTGCAGGAAGAGAAACAATGAGTCCTACATTAACTTCTCCAGCATGAGTCTTTCCCACAAATGCCGTACTTCATGAACTTCCAGAGAACCTCTGAGTTCTGAATGAAAGTCTGAAATTACAAGCTGAAATACACCAGCAAAGTGTTGTGGCAAAGTTTCCATCATAAATTTACATATCTGTAGCAAAAGACATTATCAAAGCCCAAATTACTTTTAATCATATGCATATGATATTTTGAAGTGCTGTGGAAGAAACAATTGGGTTATGTAGAATTTAAATTTTACTGTCTTGATTGCAACTGATTTTCCCTCAGTTTCTCAATTTGTACCCACTAAGACTCAGCTAACTGAAGGTCTTGGCTTCACCCACTCCCAGTTTTTCTGTTACCACAGTAGAAACAATGAACAGATGACAAAAAAAATTCCTTTGCCCAACAGGTCACTCTCATATTGTACTCCAGAGGGCACCCATGAATGAATGGCAAATGGCCACTCGGAGAGATGCCAAATGCCATTAATCAATGCACCAATGTGGCAACATTGAGCTTTGTGACAGGCATGATTTAATCTATTGTTTGGTAATCAACCTCATCTACAGACATTCTGTAGCTCTTATAAATCCAAGAGTTATTGTTGCTCTTTTGGAGCAGAGCACTTCCAGAATGTCTCACTTAATAATCACAAATTGCTCTTTTCTCCAGTCAAAGAGGTGAACATTCCATGATTGTTGGAGAGAACAGATTATGTCAGCTGGACCCAACAGTGTGTGCTTTGTCTCACTGAATCCTCCTGTACCTCAAGCAGCCCTCCCAAAGCTCTGTGCAGTCTCCACGCTGGAAGTTGCTCCCAGGGAGCAGTGGATAATAATGTCATTCATCCAGTGCCTGATTCACATTGAATCACTGGAATGACTTACCCCCCAATTAAAGGGCAATGTTGCTTCCGCTGGTTATTGTTCCTCTGATTTACAACCTAGCACCATGAAGTACCCAAAAACCCCCAAACCTTTCTCATCAGTATGCAATAGTTAGAGGATTACTTCATGCCCGACTTTATCTTCTGTATTAAGACAAATTATCCACTTGATGAAGGGAGGAGTCAATCATTTTGGCCGTTTTGGAATGTGCACACTCAAAAGTTTTCAAATATTCTGAACTTATATTGAGACAAGATCTGGGGACAAAGCTGTCATTTATAACATTTCAGATTGCAAAGCTGAAGCCTATAAAATTTACACTTTTAAAGACTAAAAAGATAACTCCCAAAGAAAATGGATCAACTTATGGAATCTTCCTCACTGGAGATATTCCAGAACCCTCTGGACACAATCCTGTGTCCTGGGCCCTGCACTCTGTGTACAATTCTGTGCCCTGTACGCTGGGATTACCCTGCCTGATCAGTGCTTGGATCGGGTCAACCACTGTGGGGTCTTCCCAACTGACCCCTTCTAGGATTCTGGGATTCTCTCTCTGCCTGAGACAAACCAGGGCTGCCAGATCACAGATTCATAGACAGAATGGTTTAGGTTGGAAGGGACCTTAAACCCCTTTTCATTCTACCCCCTGCCATGGGCAGGGACAACTTCCACTGTCCCAGGCTGCTCTAAGCCCCATCCAGCCTGGCCTTCGACACTTCCAGGGATCCAGGGGCAGCCACAGCTGCTCTGGGCACCCTGTGCCAGGGCCTGCCCACCCTCCCAGGGAAGAATTTCTTCCTAATATAAAATCTAAACCAATTCTCTGTCAATACAAAGCCATTTCACTCCAGGCCCTTGTAAAGTGTCTCTCCCCATCTTTGTTGTAGTTCCCTTCAGGTCCTGGAAGGCCACCATCAGGTTACCCTGAAGTTCATCTTCTGCAGACTGAGCAATCCCAATTCTCTCAGCTTTTTCTCACAGGAGATGTGCTCCAAGGGTGGGACAAGCAGCAAATCCCTTTCCTATGGAGCAGCAGTAAAGAGGCAGAAGGGCATTAAGTGCCCATGAAAAAAAGCACAGTGTGCTGGTGGATACTTCATCAGTGTCTAATGCAGACAAAATTAGAGCCAGGCTTGCTGAATCAGACTCTTATTAGTGAAGCAAATAGAAAATAGAGGCTGGTTTGTGCTTTCAGCACAGTGCCAGTTGCATGGAGGGATTTAAAAAGACAACTCAGCTTCTGAAATTAGACAGAAAAAGAGGTAGAGGGGTCATGAACTTTTTGTATCCAATTATCCTGATCTGTTTTTCTTTATTGAGAATAGAATAGGTTGGTTTTAGTGAAACATCACTAGCAATGAACAATTCTGATTCAAATAAATGAATCAAAATAACTCTTTACATCATTTGCATGAGAATAACACAAAATCCAGTAGCAAAACCAATGACAGCACATGATCAAAGCAAATGACACAGAGGGGCCAGACCATGTTTCCTTTAGCAATATGGTTTACTGAACCAAAATTATCAAACTTCAGCACAGTTGCAGAACTGTGAGAAGGAAGCACCAGGAAGATTAAAAACTCCTGGGCATTGTATTATAATTAAATGGTTACAAATTCTAGTGTTACTTGAATTTAAGATTAATTCAGATGGATCTGCCAGACCTAAACCTGGTAAAACAAGAATGAGCTCTAACTCAGATAATTTAATTACACTTATGGTGACTTACAAGATCCATGGATTGTTCACAGGAACAGAATACATCTGGTTTGATATCTATGTACATTTTTCTACTGATCTGTGTGTTTTTAACAATAAAATATATATGCTTGAGAATCAGAAACACAATATGCAATAGGATTAATAGTTATAAAGGAAGTTATTTGTAATCCCCTCAGTATTACAGCCTGAGGATAATTTAGTGATGAGTCAAATGGTCTCCAGTGTAAATCAGGAACCAAATGGCAGAAGAAGTGGTTTTTAAGGGCTGGAAAAGATGACATATCTGAGCAGTGCTTCAAGGCCTGAATGGTGTGAATAACATTTAACTCGCAGCTGTTATGAAACCAGTTGGACTAGGGACACATCGAGAGCTGGAGCCACCACCCTCTCCCCTTCTGATCTAAATTCTTTAACATCTGATGGATTTCATCATAATGAGCCCCTCAAGGCAGTTGTTTTGAATTAATCAAGTGAAAGCTGTGAGAGATTTCTCAGTGGAGCCCAGTTGTACATTACCACCTATCTTGATGGGTTTGAGGCATTACTGGAGTTCAAAAATTCCCATCACATTTCCATCGCAGACAGTTTGGGTCCAGACTTCTGCAAACTGTTAGAAGCAAAAGCTGTGCCTGTCATCTTATTTTAAGGAGATCCAACACCTTCCATGTCATATTCTTCATGCACAAAAAGGAAAAGTGGGGCAGCAGTTCTGTTATATTTGCTAAAAAAATATAATTCAAGATATCATACTGTGGAGACTGCAATGTCTCAAATTCCCCCAAAATATATAGAGAAATAAATGGATGTGGGCTTATGGTGGAATAGTGGGAAAGTCATACACAGAAGTAATAAGCTGTGGCTAATAAACCCAAATGAAACCCCCAAGTTTTTAGCTAATTTGCCTTATTGCAAATAATTAAAAAATTCTCATTCTCCTTCCTCCAAAACTGAGGAGATTTTTTTGACTGTGGTTAAAAAAAAAACCAAAAACTTAATTGAACAGACATGGAAATTACTTTAGAGATTAGAGTTTTACAATCAATGGTCGTTCACCTCATACCATAACAGTCTTTTCACCACCTCCACTTTTCAAATTGCGCAAAAGCTCCACTATTTAGAGGAAGGTCTTGGCAATGGTCATGACACCACCATATATTCACAGATTTTCACGTATCCCAGGTGTTAGAACATTTAAAACATTTCTTCTCAGGTAAGTAAAAACTAAATTTTTGCTTAGTTTTTAATCTAAGTGTTCTTTTGCTGAATATCCTGGATTTTTCCCCCAGCTGTGTCAGACACTGTAGTACCTGATATAAAGAAACCCAGGGCATAAACAGCAATGTCCTCTGCTCCAGGAGTTTTCTTCTTTCTTTGTAGCCATCTTAGCAAACAAGGAGGAGAAAGTAGAGGAGCCCAACATTTATTAAAAGGCATAATCTGCATTTATTTTGCTGGAAGGGGGGTTCTGAGAAAAGGGAAACAAGACTGGAAGTTCAAAAAGAAAAAGGCAAGGAAATGTGAAACATGCTTGGGCAATTAATTGTGGTTTTAGTGATTAACGAATCCTGAGTCTTGGACTTTGGAATCCTAATGTATGTAATCACATAACGGATGTTCAAAGAAAACCATAGGGAAAGGTCCTGTTTAGTTATGGGTTTTTTTACTTAAAGAGTATAATATTAGATAACCTACACATAAGATACTGATCATAATATAGGCTCAGATTAGTTTTACTACTTTCAAATCTGTAAGATTTTTGATGCAGGTTGGGAAAAAAGAAGTTTTAAAGTGTATAATGGTGATTATATTGTGATGAGCTTATGCACTATATTATGCAAATTACTTTGTGTATTTAAATTAAAAATACTCTCAGTATGAAGGGCAAATTTCACATGAAAATATTAAATCTCACTTATTAACTCTGTGACATAAAGGTATTGGTTTTCCTCCCTCTGTTTTGCTGAAATACATCAGCACTCATAGTCACTCATCTTTTTTTAAATGGAATTCCTTCAGTGACTCAATGGGATCCAACATACACTTTCTTTTTTGTACTTCATCCTAAATTCACGGTGAATATCTCAAATACTCCCAATGCTCCCCTTTCCCCCTAAATATCCTCTCTAATATTTTTAACTGTGACTCACAAGAGACACTGAAATCTTGAATAAGAAGTGCTGAATGAATTCCTCTTTCATTACAGGAACAAAGATAAGTACACAAGAGTACTTCCAAATATGTGAACATTAGGAAAAAAATATTTCCCTTTTAGCAAGAAGATTTTGGGACATACATTGAGTCAGGCTACTTCTAGATCACGGCCTATTCTTAGAGGAGGAAATGATCCTTAAATTAACTCTGACTTAATCAACTTTCCTTCATAATGACAAAATACACTTTATCCAGCTCTCTGCCATGATTTTCATTGCTGTGTCAAGAATAAAGGACTCACTTTTCCAGGCACCAAGGACAGAGAATTTTTCATGAGCTCCATGGATAAATTATCCTCCTTCCTCTAAAAATTTTTCCAGTTTTTCTGGTGCTGCTCCAAATAAATTATGCATCTCTTTAAATAATTTTGCTATGGAGATCTCTTTGCTTTTAAAAAACTTGTTTCCCAGATTCTCATTACTTCTATTAAATCTTATCCTAAAAGAAATAGGAATGTTTCATTTTTTATATTCTTTTACTGCACTCACTCCTCACTGTCAGACCCCAGAGAAAAGATTTCTTTCTGCTAAAGACACTCAGCATTAGTGAACACAGTCTAAAGATCTTTAATATGTTTGCTGAAGAGTTCAAGTTCTAATTAATGCCTTTTGGTAAGGTATGATTTTATAAATATGCTGTAATATAAATTTAGAAATATTAATCCTACATTGAAAATGACTGAAATTCACCATCTTGGCCAGGTAAAGGAGTAAATTGCAGAATAAATTAGAAAAAAATCTTGATCCCGAGGCCACATTGAATGAAAGCTGAATTAAACCATTTAGCTAGAGCTATAAGAATACAACTGGAAATCTGTTTAGATTCAGTTAACCTGGCTGAGGTGTTTGAACAGAAAATGCTGCAAATTTCTACCAACAAAAATTAGAATTTACATGTTGACATAATTTTTCTTCTGGGAAATCAGACTAGACCATCCTACTGATAGGGTAGATCGCATTCAGCACCAAACTGTACAGAAGGAGAATGATTTAGACAGAGGGCCTGAGAGATCCCATTCAAAATCACAGTAGTAAGATTTAGGAACAACAGCCCCCTTATTTCAGGGGCAAAATACTGCCAGAAATTCAGTGCTAAGAAATGCCTTAAAATGAGATATTTATGAGTTTTCTATACAAGTTCTGATGTTTCATTCAGCACAATTACAAGACTATCCACGTGGTTTTGAAAGAAAATAGGGTCATGGAAATTTCTGAGGTTTTGTAGAACTGCTGGTATCAGTCTGTTGTCCAAAATGTTAAATCAGTGAGGTTGTGTTAAAGATGATTCACATCTTCAGAGAAAACACTGAATGGGCCAAAGTCATGCTTGGTGCAACTCCAATGTGTTTAATGGAGTTACATGAGGGATTGATTTTTGTTAATCTTGGATCAAACTGTTCAGTTACATTAAATTTTAGCTTAAAAAATAATAAACTGAGAAGGATAACATGAGGCCTTGGGGCCCACAGGCCTCATTCCTCACAGACACCATGAGCTCATCTCCAAGGTTGGTTCACAGATACTCAACAAATTGACTTCCACCTCCTCCCTTGGAAATGGGGCTGCAGTGGGACCCTCCTCTGTTTGTTCCTGTTTTCTCAGGGATGAACAACGGAGGGACTGGTCCCCACTGTGGGGAGGTGATCCAAAATAAACCTGGTTCTTTTGGGAAAGCAGCACAATTATAGCAGGAAGTGGTGGAACAGGACATGCACATTTCTGAGTGCTCTGGGCTATGATGAGTGTCCATCAGCTGCTTGCACAGTGTTAAATGGAAACAAACCTTTGCTCTGATGGCAACAGATGAGAAACTTCAGCTTTTCACCACAGCAAGCACTTTGAAAGTGGGCCATGAAAAATAATTCACTTTTAGTCCTGAGGAAGACACATTGCATTTTATAGAAAATAAAGGTTTTCCTCCTGCAGCCACACTCCAGAAATCCACCCAGTGGGATCAATCAGTTCTTAGAAGGTTCTCCCCAGGTTGTATGACAAAACAACTTGAAGATGCTCTACAGCCTGATCAACACTGACGACTTGAGGTCTAACATCTGAAACCAAACAGGGGCTGGGACCCACAGAACCCAGTCCAGGGAAACTTCTTTCTAACTCTCCCCAGGTGGAAATCCCCCTCTGTTCAAAAATGGGAAGATTTGAAGCTGACATAATTTTTTGGTTCCCCTCCTCAGCCTCAGCTAAGGATAGCAGATGTTTGTTCAAATGATGAGCTTCAATAACAAAAAATGAAAAGTTGCATACATTTTTGTCTTCTTCTGAATCTAGACACTAAGAGGATAAGTTTAAATGACTGCTTTTATATATTTGCTACAAAAAAAAAAAAAAAAGAGATAATGAGGGTGTTTTGTACAGCAAACCACACTGCAGCCTTCCATGTACACTTTGATCAGCTGGTGGCAGGAGAAACCCACAACATTTGCAGCAGCCCTGGCATTTCAGGGTTTCTTTGGGTTGCTTCCCTCACTTAAGTGCAGCAGGGACTTTTTAATCTTTAGGGTTTTTTTTTTTCTCACCATTCACAAGCCCACCCAGGCAGTGTGTAATTCATCCAGATAGGAAATATTCCATAGTGTGGGCCAGAGCACTTGGAAATTATTCACTTGTACCTGAGTTCAAAGCTTCTGGCATAGATCTATGGTACATTCTAGTCTGCAGTCATTCTTGCCTCAAACTTCTGTGTTCCATGCAAATCAGCTGCTAGAGCAAGGCTTATGAAAGTTCAGTGGCTTCAAACTATCCTGGATTTGAAAGTTCATCTGGGATTTATGAAAAGGAAACAGAGAATAAATCTTCTAGGGGCAAAACCCTGCAGGAAAAGGCTGCACTTCATGCAACTGCTAGCCCAGAAGAGTGAGTTTATTTTCCCCGTAGGCTGTAAAGTGATTTGAAGTCCAGTATCTTAATTCACCCCATAATGATGTGTATATAAGTTTACAGCACTTTCCCAGCAATCTTCTTCCTGGTTTGTTCAGTGCTACAGAGTGTGACCGCTCAGCACAGGTGGAGGAAGTAAGACAAACACTACCATCACTGCAAGTCTGCTGTCTTCCTCTTAGTGCATGCAATGAAGGCACCTGTGAGAAATCTACATTATGCCTGGATACAAACAGGAAATTATTTTCCCATTGCATAGAAACATTGGAGATGACTCTGTCTCTCCTCTCACGTGATACAATTTGCATCATGTTCAAAAAAAATCCCTTGGAAGTGAAATATAACAGAAAGGTAAGAACAGTGAAGGGTAAAAATCTGCATCCCTCAGTGACACAAAACTTGTAAGATTACAATTCTCCAAGAAGCAGCAAAGGCAAGACTCTCAACCCACAATTTCCCTCAGTTTTAGTGTTTTTCTGAATTACTAAACATATTGTTTGGACAGCACCCTCAGGCACAGGGTGGGATTGTTAAGATGTCCTGTGCAGGCCAGGAGCTGGATGATCCTTGTGGGTCCCTTCCAACTCAAGATGTTGTGCAATTCTGCATATTCAGATGTAATATATAAACCCCAGTATATTAAGGAAAAGTCTAGTCTTTGGCAGGCTCTGCACCAAAGCATCATCTGCACCAAATCTGCTTAGCTCTTTTCAATTTTCTGAGCTATCCAGTTTATAGACCTACCTTCAGCAGCCTGAGCTGATTTACCCCACACAAGAGCTCCAAATACCTCCTTTTATCCATTCTAGGTGATTCAGAGCATTTCTTTAACAACTCCAAAAATGTCAGAAGAAAACCACTGGCAAAACAAGGCGCACACTTTGCAGGATTTAATCACTCCAACCCTTCTATCTGGATCATTGAAATTCCATGAGTTCACACTAGAGATCACTACCAGGTAGAAGATTAGAACAAGCAAATGGTGCAGAATTGCAGAGGACAAACATGGACCATCCTTTATCCTGGTTCCAAATTTCCAGCATTATTTTGCAAGGCAGTTTGGAAGGAGCTGAAGTCAAGATTAAATTGGTCACCCAGAGCAGCTGTGGCTGCCCCTGGATCCCTGGAAGTGTCCAAGGACAGCTGGGATGGGATTTGGAGCAACCTGGGCTAGTGGAAGGTATCCCAGTCTGTGGAAGGATGGCACTGGATGAGCTTTAAGGTCCCTCCAAAACAAAACCATTCTGTGATAATTCTGTGATTCTCTGAATGTCTCAGAAGACTTGAATGAAAAAATATGGATCAAACAACATACTTGACAAACAGAGGGCCATGGGATCTGCCAATTCCAAAATTACTCATTTTACTGTGGCAAAATAAAAAGCACAAACATCTTTTCTACTGTTTCTAGAAAAAAACCCTACATATGAGGATCAGTAACCCAGCAAACTACAGTTTTCTAAACAGCTGACCAGCATTTCTAGAAATACATTCAAAAACCAAAATTGCTCTGACTAACAGGAAGTTCTTCATTACAAATTACCCTCAATACAGTGAGAACTGTTTGTTACCAGCTGAGACCCATGTAGATCTAGAAGGAAAACACAGAGGGAAAATATCTCATATTGACAGCTCCAGGTGCACAAGATGTCAAACACCAGCAGACTTTTCAATAGTCTCCTTCCTAAATCATTGCTTCTGCATCAGAATTCTATATCCTGATTTTTGAAGGTTACCATCACTTTTGCTTCCCAGGTCTCTTTATTTTCCCTCCCCTGTTGTCACTGTGTAAAAAATGTGAAACTTTTGACCTACTTCTTTTATCTGGCAGATTTGAACTTGTGCCTATTTGCTCACAGTGATTGTTAACCTACAACCAGGTAGGAAGGAGCAGCAGAAGTCAGAGGAGGGAAGATGAAGAGCTAAGAGACAAAACCCAGTGATATTTCTTTTTCAAAGATTTTCTCTCAAGAATGAGGCTAGCTCAGGGGGATCTTTATTAAGTTTCTGCCTCATCAGGCAACCTCTGGTATGCTTTTGATAAGTAAATATAAACTCTGGGATTTTGCCAAGTGATCTGTAAAAGGGGAATCCTAATATTGATGGCCACTATTTCCTGTTAAAACATAAATAAATCAGCAGAAATCCAGACCTAGTATTTAGGTCATAAATCTCACACCAAAAGCTGAAAACACAATCGCTCCATAAGGAAAATGATAGTTCGAGCAGAAGGGAAGCACTTTCCCAAGGTCACAAAGGCAGGAACAGCCAGATTCAGGTTTTGATCTGGGTCACCTTTCCCCAGGCTGAGGATTTGGTGTGGGAGGAAGGAAGCTGCACATCTGCATGACACAGCTGACAGCGGTAAAGGGGAAAAAAGGACTCAGGACCTCACTTCCAGGAGCTGGCATTGCAAAGTTTCCCCATGTAGGACTCCTGGAATAGTCTGAAGCCACAAAGAAAGGGTCTAAACTACTCAAATCTAAAGGAATAGTCAGAAACTCTCTTACTCTCAGATGTTGTTCTATATAAGTGTTTCATTGGTTCAGTGTTTAAACCAAAGGAAAAAATTGAATATTATCAAGGGATTATAGGCATCCTACTTTATATGTCCAGCAGCTAATTGGTAATTATAAATCCAGGCTTTTGTGCTGATTTTGAAAAATACAATGTGGATAAATATGTTCTCCCAAAATTTTGTATGGATAGGAACATAAACAGAGCATCACAAAAGCTTTTGCTGTCAGTTATCACATAGACTGAGAATTTTCCTTTGCTCCATAGTAGATGGTAAAGTAAATATGGGTCTCATGTATGCTAACTTAAAAGTCTGATGGGAAAGTAAAGTTTTTCTTTATGTTTGGAAAAGACCAGTGGGTACCAAAATGAAGAATACCTTGTTTGGACTGCATTTTCCATCCAAAATACGTGAAAGAGTATACAAAAAAAAACCCAGTTCATTTTGATGCAACTATTTTATTCCTCTAATATGCTAAATGACTTATATTTCCTTTTTGCATTCAGTTCCTCCTTTGGTTCATTTCTGATGACAAGCAGACTGATGGGAAGGAGAGAAACAAACACAAATAATCTTTAAAACAGCCGGTTCTGATTATGGGTGTGCTTGTGACTAAGGCACTTGACTGAAACTCAATTTCTGGTTCAGATTTTGGCTCTTGCTTGGAACTGCACAGGTCACAGAATTTATCTCAGTTCCTTGAACTGAAAGATGGGGATAGTTTTAACTTTATGGTGATAGTCAAAGGTATCACACACATCTGGATGAAAAGCAGTATCCCAGGTCTCATCACCATGTGGAATGTGCTTACTATCAGCAATGTTTATGTTCAGTTTTTAAGGAATTGTTCTCAAATTCCTGCAAGTCTTGTGCTGATTATGGACATCCCATCTTTTATGGAAACTGAAGGAAACTGTTTGTTTTATGGCTTTAAATCAGACAGCAGGCAGCAACAACATATGGCAATAAGCTAAAGAACCAGAATTTTTCTGGCAAATATCTGAAATAACCCTGCATTGAGGAAAGCGACCCATTTGTAACAAGATGGCAAAGAAAAACAGGAGAAAGACATCCTGTAATGAGTGTTACCTCAGCAAAACCACCCTTATCTTCAGCAGAGAACCAGCTGTGTTGCATATAACTGCAGGAGATCTCAGGGCTGAGCTCCAGTTCTGGGATTATTGATGTTGGCCTGGGATGGGAAATACACTCCGAATAAATGAAAGCTTCTGTGCTCTTCACAGATCTCTTCATTCCTTTGAAAGCTTATGGTTTGTAGGCATTGTCAGACACTCAGGCCCACTTCACATGCTGCACAGAACAGATTGAAGAGCTCTCACTGTGCTCTCAGAAACAAACTAAATCTCAGGTTCCAAATTAAAATCCAGGAATAGCAAACAAACAGTCAGGAGATGAATCAGGTCTAAATTAATGGCCCCCCAGTGGATGTTATGAATGGGTAGGGAAAACACCATCGTACTTTGCAGGAATTTTACAGGCAAAGTTCCCATGAGTGTCAGATTCTGCTGCCTAAAAAAGGTGTCCTGATACCCCATAAATTAAGCACAGTAGGTTTGAAACTGGCCAAAACCCTCATCATTTCTCTTCTAATTTTATGTGTGTACATACAAATAAGTATGCATAGCTATCTTTCTTTTCTCTCCTCACATTAAGCAGCATTTCAGAGCTGCACAGGCATTTCCATTTGTGTAACCACGCTGCACATTTCAGTCCAGCACACCTGCAAGTTAACTGCTGCCTGGAGAGCCAGCCCTTGGACTGATTGGAATTTCATTTAAGACAACAATCCTGGAGTGCCCTGGCCTTCTCCTGCCTCTAAAACACTCATGCTGAGCTTGAAAAAACAGCTGTAAATGTGCTGAGAGGAAATTGTAGAGTGCTCTTTGCTCCGTGCCCTGCTCCATGGCAGGATGGAAAGGGCAGGCTGGGAAATTCCTTGGAAAATGCTACCACATGAAGCTCCTATCAAACGCTATATTGACCATTCCAAGGCAGGGCCACTGAGGACTGGAATGGAGAGAAAAAATTCCCAGATTTATTGCAATGGCCACAGCAGCTCATTCCTGAGATTTGATAAGGGGTCTGTCAGCATTAAAAATGCTTGACGCCTTTTTTTTTGTCTTTGTTTTTGGCATTAAAGGACTTAGGAGTGGCAAGTGACACCTGATACCTGTCACAAAGTCTGTGGAATATTTGGAATTTTCAATCACTTCACCTGGCCTAGAATTTCCACAATTTTCTCCACAAAACTGGGAGAGACAAGAAGCTCTATTTAGAGCCTCCACTGCAGACAGGAAGTACACTAAAATTCACAAAGCTCAGCCAGGAATTCACTGTTCATTTTTGGTTTAAACTACCACTCATACAATACTACTTTCTCTTCCTTTTTAAGAAGTACTTAAAAAGTCTTATTAAGAAATACAACCATAGAAATGTTTCAATACTGAAATACAAATCTCCTTTCCTAAAGGTGAAAAACCCCATGTAGAACAGTGCTGTATAGTGTGCAATCCTGCTTTTATACACTAAACACCAGATTTAAATATCTGTACCAGCCCTCTAGCACTCCTGAATAATTTACCTTTCAAAAACATGAAATTAAGTAATGTTTTCACTTTCAGTTTCTCATTAAAGTAGCCATAATTTCTTCTATCAAAAAGAAAATCACAGTTCTGTTGCCCACTCTTTACTCTACTTTTAAAATATTCTATAGTGGTTAAGGCAAAAGACATAATATCTTTAAAAAATTTAATTTATTCAGGATTTAATGCTACTGGAAGTATTCAACAAACTATCCTGTAAACTTTATGTTTCCTTGAAATCAGCTACTTTTGGAAATTCATATTAGACATAATTTTAGTATAGAGTTGAAGGGTGCAGCAATAGTAAGGGAATACATTTTCTGTACAAACAAATTTTATGGATTATTTCTTCTAGAGTGCTGCTGTGATAAAAAAACCTAACAGAACACTGGGGGTTTCTACCTTGCCATTAGTAGGTATATATTTTCTCATATAACTCCAAAGCAAGTATTGCAGAAGAAACTGAAATATGATTCATAGAGACAGAAATAGAAGATTTTGTGATAAATGAGGGGAGTGTGACGTGTGGCAGAAAGAAAGATGCGCAAGAGGAAGATAGATTTTTTCTCCCTAAGTAATTTTGTTTCTTATTTAATTTTACTTTTTGCTTCAAAAAGAAATTGTCTTCAAGGTTTAGTTTATACCATTTATAGAAAAGTGTTGCATTTAGCATATAAAAGCATAATAGCCTCTAAACCTATTGCTGAGAAAAAAAAAGAAAAAAATAATATTACTACAAAAGCTTTAAAATGTTTGTTTGTATTTTTTACAGGAAATATTTCATGTGTATTGACCCTACAAAAAAACCAGAGGGAGAACATAAACAAACCAAGTGGAAAGTGCTCCTGGCAGCAGATGAGCACAGCAGAGAAAACTCACTGTCATTGGAGGCACTTTTTGTTTTTACAACCACTTTATTTATTTTTCCTCAATAGAAACCTATTTCAAGAGTTATTAGGGGACTTCAGAACTTTATAGGAAATGGTGATCACAGGTCTCTGTTACAAATGGGACCATGGGGGTTGTAGCTCACATGACTTTCATGAAGATGAGGATTGACCTGACACTGGAGAGGATGGCAGAGATTCTGTGGGAATAAAAACATGGCCTGGCCTATCTCACAATGTATAAAATCTATAAATTGCCACAAAAATCTGCTTCAAAAGATGTAGAAACTTTACACTTCAATAAAAGACAAGTCATGGAGAAACAGTTTTACAGCAAGCAGTCAATTCCAATTAATTTGTTTAGCATGTGACCTGTGTTTGGCTTCAGACCTGTGGCAAAGTTTGGAGTAAAACATTCAAACCTGAGCCTATATTGACATAGAACATCTCCTTTTTTATTCCCAAGAAAGATGAAGAAAAACATATCTCATCATCTTTCCAATTACAAAAAAAAAAAAAAAATCTGATAGGAAATTTGCACTGAAATATATTAAAATATTTCACAAAAGAACACCAAAAAACCCCTACTTCCCAAACAACATACTTGAACAGGAATGGGTATAAAAATCAGGAATGTAAAAGCCTTTTTTCCCCTTTTCCCAATTTTAAAAGGATTATAATGCTATTTCCTTAATCCTAAAAAAGGACATTAAATTGACTATTAATGTCTAATTGTCTTAAATCCTGTCAGATGCAAGTGTTTGGATTTGCAGCTTTCCAAAAAAAGTACAGAACAGGATTTTAAAGCTGGCCTGGAGCTAAAAGGAAACTTACATGGCACTGAATATCCACACATCTCTCTAATGAGACTTTTTTACTGCACAATAAATCTAAAAACAGTTTGTATATGCACTGCAATTGCAGTATGACTCAAGAAGCATTAATCAAGTGTTATGGTAACCTCCTTTTAAAGCACAGTCAAACATTTCTATCACTGTGCTTCACTTCTTACCTAGTTCCTTTTAATAGGATGGGGTTTAGGATGTCCCATGCATTGGCTTTCCTTATAAAAAAGTCAAGCCTCAGAGTGTACCTACATACCCAGAATTCTTTCCTGTGTTTTCTGCTGTGTGCCAGGAGCTGACATCATTCCTGCTGTGTTTGAACAGCTGGTGCTCACCCAACTGCAGCAGTTCAGAGGCGCAGCCTAGGCCAGGAACTCGCTTTCATAAAGAAATAGAGCATGAGGAAATAGGATGGATCTCCAAAGATCCCTGTCCCTTCCCATGAGGGATTAGCTTGTTCAGTTAAAAGCTGCCTGCTGCTTTGCCAGTGCAGATTTCATTCCGCACCTCAGAACTTCAGGGTGATATCAGAGAATTTTATATTCAGCAGCTCAAGGATGTGACACTGTGGTTTAACCCAGCAGGTAGTTCAGCACCCCAGTGGAAGGGGGGCAGAACTGAGGGGACAATAGTAAAATTTCCTTTGAGAAGAACATCAGGTAGTGCTCACAGAGGGTTTCACCTCAGTTAGTCTTTGGTTGTTCTGTCTTTGGGCTTTTTCAGCTTTTTCAGCCCCAATGCGATTGCATGTTTATTGTCATTGAAGTTTATAACATGGTTATAAACCAAAAAGCAATCATCCTATCCTCATCCCAGTCCTTAAATCCGCTTCTCAATGAGGTGAAAAAGATCAAGACTGAAACACCCATTAAGGAAAGGAAATATTCCTTGGCTACCAGAGTCACATCTGTTAAGGGAAGAGTCCTGTACTCAGATTTTCATATACCTGAACCCTAAATCTTCAGAAACCCTGGAGAACCAACACTTTCTGCTACATTAGGTTTGCTTTGAAATGTGTTGGTTTCAGCTGCATTTTGTCAAATGACATCCATATTTCTAAGGTTGAATTCTGCTCAGTTCAGAGTGAATCAGCAGAGCAGGGGCCTGAAGACAAACCAGAGAAACCTGCAGAGATGTGCCCTGCCAGGATGCTGGATTTCCTGCATGGAATTGTATGCACCCCTTCATCTTTTCAACTCTCCTTATCCAGTGAAATGAAATGCACTCATGGAAACACAAAACACAGTTTCCCTCTACTCCTATTTGATGATAATGAAGCTCAAGAAAATTAGATGAAGCACAGGACCCTGCAATGGTGTTGTAGGGAATGAATTAAAATAAAAAGCATGGTGCAGATGAAGTATGCAATTCATTTTCAGCTCATAAATCCTGATTTTAAAGTGAAAAGGATACACAGAGGATGTATAAAATTTAGTGGCCACAGTCCTTCTAGTGTCAAAAACATGTGCTTACATAAGAACACACACTTCTGGGAAAAAAATGTGAAGCCATTAAATGGTAAGATGTTAGTAAATCAGCTTTGGGTCAACTCAGCCCCATTGTGCACCTGCACATGCATTTCACTGTGTTCCAACCTGTCTGCCACACCACTCACTAAATCAATCCATGATTTACTGAACGAAGGAGCTCGCAGCAAGGAGTGAGTCACAATATTTATTTGAATTTCATTGACCCCTGGTGGGAATGAGGGAAGGGGTGGCACTGTCCAGTTCTGTGAGTGCACTGTTTTCTTGTCCCATGCCAAGAAACTTTATTTTTACTGGGACAACTTCTGAGTTGGAGACATAAATAGCAAAACCAGTATTCCTGCTGGCCACCTCCTCAAGTGAGCACTGGAGGGGGAGGAAGGAGATTTAGTTCAGCTTCGGCTGTCACCAGGCAACAAAAGAATAAACACAATGACACAGGGCCAATGCAGAATGAAATTATGTGTTTTGTGTCTTTAAATTGTGTATTGATTACTCTGCATACAAGCATATATAATAAATATATTTGTTTCTGCATATGTGTGTGTGTGTGTAAAATCCAGTGAAGGTTTGTATTTTTATATATATGTTTTAACATCATAGAAGATGATTAGATACAAGAGCAGAGCTGAAGACCAAACCTTAATTCTGTCTTTCCTCTACTCCAGACATGACAAACATGATCAAGGTTCTGCAATTTCATCTCACAGCTCTTCCTGCTTGTGAAGATGTGCTTTCTGTGTTCACAGAACTGGTCCTCTAAGGTCTGTCAGCTCTTTAAACCCACTTGGGATGTCCCATCACAGCCTCCAAAACTAGACGGGGACTCCTGTTGCTAAGTTTACTCTATTTTCGTTCCTTGTAGATGAGGAAAGCAGCAAATTAAGTGAGTTATAGTAGGAAATGGGATGTATTTATTTTCCTTCAGGGCAATCAGCAAAACAAATGTGGTGTTAATTACCTCTAAATATTCCTGCATAGCAAAAAAAAAAAAAAAAAAAAAAAAAAAAAAAAAAAAAAAAAAAAAAAAAAAAAACACCAAAAAAAGCCCCAAAACCACCCAAAATAAAACAACATATCTGTTGACTGAGCCACAGCATATCTTGGTGCAATGTTGACTTTTCAATTAGTCCTTAAAAGAGTGAATTAGTTATTTTTTTGATATGTGGCCCATAATAGTTCAGATCCTGTGCTGCCCTGGAAACCAAACTTAATGATCTGCTTAAAATCTTTAGTTTTAATTGAAAATCCCTGACCTTGGAACATTTGTCAGGATTTGCAGGGTCTGAATTACTGCTTGGGTCATTCCAGTTTTAGCACCTGTGTCCATTTGAGCACGCTGAGGCCTTTGGGTTGTGTCATGCTCCTGCAATGTTTTGGTAAGTGATGTTGAAAACTTACCAAGATGAATTACTCTTCTTTGGACACATTACCACCAAAATGGCCCAGCATTATGAGCAGCACTGCTGCATGGCCATGTGCAGAACTCTGCTCACTTGACAAATGGGCTTTAATAACCTTAAAAAGAATGTAAAACTCCTCACAGCTGGTGCTGAGATGAGATCAGCACCTAACAGAGCTCAGGTGACAACTGGTCCCTGCTCCCTGCAGTAAAACCATCCAGGTTTCTAGGATGAGTGGGATCATAGAAACACAGAATATCCTGAGTTGGAAAGGACCCACAGGATCATTGAATCCAACCCCTGGCCCTGCACAGACCCCAGATCCCACCCTGGGCAGCCCTGGAGCTCTGGCAGCCTCGGGGCTGTGCCCGTTCCCTGGGGAGCCTGGGCACCAGCACCTCTGGAGGAAGAACCTTTTCCTAAATCCAACCTAAACCTGCCCTGCACAGCTCAAGCTGTTCTCCGGGTCCTGTCACTGTCCCAGACAGCAGAGATCAGTGCCTGTCCCTCCTCTTCTTCTCACAAGGAAGATAAGGAGTTTTGGGGCTGTTCTGTGAGAACTCTCAGTCAGGTGCTATTTTTCTGGGCATTGCAGCATCTACCAGCAAGACTAGAGAGGTCATGAAGAGGATTTCACTTGGCCTACTTCAGGTTTTTTGGTTTTGTTTGTTTGGTTGGTTGTTGTTGTTGTTGTTGGTTTTTTGGGGGGGATTTTGGTTGTTTTTTTTTTTTCCCCCCCAAGATTCTAAAGTTCTTCAGATGGTGTTACAAAACAACTCCTGTTGTGTTCCTCTGTGTGCTGCAACTGCCCACTTGTGCAGCTGCCCCTAGTCAGCCAGTGGCCATAGTCCTGAGCCAGTGATGTTATCAGAGTTAATAAACACAGATTTTGTTTCTCTCTTCCAACTAACCACAATCAGATTTGCAAGTCCGCTCTCAAAGGTTCCTTTCTGAAACTCTTTCTGTGCAGTATTTTCTAGTAGAAGTGTGAAGTTTTAATTTCTTATTTTTTAAGAGACATATACTTCTGACTGGTAAATAAAAGTGTGGTGATTGAAAGTTTGTCTCATCCTTGCCTCATGTATTGATATTATGAATCATGTGAGGGATGTCTACTGCCATTAACTCACAGCTAAGCATGCTTTCTTTCAAAATTTAAAATAAAAACCTTATATGGACTCTTGCAACAATTATTCAACTTCTAAATAAAAACTGGATTTAGGGAAACCACAGTAACAAAAAACCACCCTAAAACATACAAACAAAGAATTAAAGGTCATTAATGATTTCTTCATGACCATCTCTGTTCCAGAAAGTTCAACTGCTGTCAGAGAAGGGAATAATGTCTGGAAGTTTCCTGTTCTGAATCAGGTCACAGCAACTGCAAGCCAAACTACACTTGCTGGGAACACCCTTCCAGACAGGAAGGATCTTGGCTAATGAATGCATCTGGGAGATATGGGTCTAACAAACTTGGCACATGTTTGCTCTATCTTGAAAAAAAATAGCAAGAGTAGGAAACTGGAAAAGTGCAGTTAGGAAAAGCCTGTCAGTGCTATGCACTTAACAAGGTTTTATGGCTGTTACCACATTTTCTCTACTCTATGGAACTGAATCTTATGACACATTCCTCAAATAAAAGTGTTTTACTTGGGAAAGAAATGAAAATTCAGGATTTAGCCACCAAAACAGATCTCTACTTTGATATCTAGATTCAACTATCTGCAAAACTTTGTTGCTATGAGCAGTGTTTGAGGGTGCAACTTAGAAACCAACCTGTCAGAAATTATTATTGATATTAATCCACAGTATGTAACACAGAGTGAGAATGATAGAACTATTTAGGGAACCAATCACACACAGAGCAGAAAATACAAACTGGACCCACACATTTTCTTACCAGTGCATCCTGCACTAATCTTTTTCACAGGACATTGAATATCACATCACTGAATGAGGAAAAAAGAGCTGAGACAGTAACAGTTCTCTGTTGGGCTTCACAATCTCATTGTATGCTCAGAGTTGTGGCCTTGTGTTGTACAGAATTGCATTTCTGGCAACCAGTTATCTTTCTTTTTCCAGCTGCTTTTCTGTGGATGTATTTTTTTGGAGCCATGGATGATCCCTAGGATGATTGTATGATTCTCAGCAAGCAAAGAGAGGGAGAAGATGCTCATTTGATCTGACTTCAAGCTGAGGAAAGACATCCTCACAAAGAGCATCAGCTTGACAGTGAGCATCATAAAGTGAATTTAGGGAATGCACAGTATCCCACTCTTCTCCAGGGACTTTCACAGCCCAGGCCTGCTGTGAAAGTAGTAAATTAAAGTAGTAAAGAAACGTCTGGCCAGGTTCTTCCCTCCCAATTCCACCTGGGCCTGTACACCCTGATCCCATCAAGAGCTCTGGAGGGAAATGTCTCCCAGTTATCACATGTTTCCTCTCTGAGTCTGCATCTCCTATATTCTGATTTTCTACACTTGATCACACTTCCCAGTAGTTAATCCCCACACAAAACCAGAAGCTGTTGTCCCTCATGGTGTGCTTTTCTAAAATACCATAAATATTTTCTATCAAAGCAGCCCCAAATTCTCGGGTGCTCTAAGATAGCTTTGGTTTATATGCCAAGCATCACGTTACCCCACACTTTCACATCCATCACAAGCAGCTGTCAGTACAGCCTGAGCTGTGCTCCTCATTTACTGTTACTAAGTTTTAACTGGAATGTGGGAAAAAACCTGATTTTTAAAACATGAGGATGAGAATGGTACAGCTGAGACTGGAATAAGGATATCATTGCAGCTCTAGGTGCTTTTGATTTTTTGGAAAAAAAAAAACCTAAAGAAACCCCTCCTCAAATTCATGTTGATAAGATGTACTTTTCTGGTTTACACAGGTGAACAAAAGCTGGAAAAATAATGAGAACTGAATAGAAAATTCTCATTAATTTGGAAATCTAGGGCTGATGAGGCAGCAGAGGACCTCCCCTTGCAAAATAAACAAATTGTCCCTTCAAACCTACTTGTAAGCTGTTTTCAAATGATAATGGATAATTGCCGTTGTTAGACTCTGAAAAACATATTCTTACACAGACCAGGCTGATGGGCAGATTTCAATTTGGCAATTGAGGGCAATTAGATCTTCTTTAGTTAAACTAAAACAAAAAACCTGTCAGTTTATCTACTTCTTTCAAGAATGGAGAACATTTATCATACATATTTATATATATGTGTGTGTGTCTATGTACGTATATTATGGATACATGTATATCCATATATGTACATGAAACATCAGATCTGATTACACCTAATAATTAATAGTCTTCCTCTAAATGACAAGTCCATTTAAACATCTAAACCCAGGAATAATACAGTTTTAAAATACGTTTATATAATTTTTATGATGAAACAGTTTCCAATCAAAGGCAAGAGCTCCCTCTAGACAACAGCTGGGGAATTTTTTCCAGCCTGTGTTTTAAGTGAACTTTGAAGAAAACAAAGAAAAGATAATGGATGTGGGAAGCACACAAGAACAGTTGTCACTCTTCTGAGAAACACGGGACTCTGCCCCTAGGACTTACATAGTGAAAGAATCAATGGCTTGAGGAAGAAAAAAAAATCAGCATGTTTAGGATTTTGAAGTGATTTTTATCATATTACATGGAATTACACAGGTCTTCTCCCAAAACTAAGAGCTCCTTACTCCTTTTCCCTCAGATTACAGCGCAGAATTAGAACTTCTCAGGTCCCTCCCCAGGATTTCTCTCTGCTTAGCACTGAAATGTTCAGGTTGGAAAGCAGAGATCAGTTTGGGGGTGTTGTGCCAGTGCCAGAGTGACAGAATCTGCCCTTCAGGAGGCAAAGGGTAGAAATTAGCCTATTTTTTCTAAAGAGGCAGAGACTAGAAGAAATAGGGCACAAGACTTTAATTACCTAGGGCAGTAGTTTTGGAGCAACCTTAAATTGTTTCACCTGAATTTAAAGACTTCCAGCTAGGTCAGGAATTGCCTGGATAAAGCTGCCTCGGTGCAAAGGAGTGGTTTTGGTGTCCCATCCCTCAGGACTCTCCTGTATTGGACCCCACACAAACTCGGTGTCCACATATCTGTAACAAGATCCCATCCTTCTGGAGGATAACCTTAAGATTTTCTACAGTTTCCAGAATATTTCTGAGGAAGAACTTGATTATTCCTTTCTCTGCACAGAATACAGTGTTTAGTTCTTATTAATAATTATTTTTTCTTCTCCAGGATATTGCCTGCATTTTTAAGGGACATTTTGAGCTCTTTATGTCACCCAGTGTGTTTGCACTTTTATTAGGAACATTGTCCATCAGCCGTTGGACTCCATTCTCTTTTTAAATACCTTTACTATTCTCCACAAAAACAGGATTGGAGATGTGCCTGCAAATTCTTAAGAGGAAGATTATAAGGCTCAATCAAATTCTAATGAGCAGATCTGTGCTCTCCAACCTATTCCTTCCCTATTTGATAACGAAACTTTGCTCTGTACCAGTGATATTAACTTTATAACCTCCTCATTCACTTTTGCTGAAGATATCAAATATGTCAAATCCTTAAAGATGTTTAGTACTTTATCTTGGGCTGAATATCAAACTACTCCTTTTTGGGAATGTGGGAAGTATTTCCTATAACCACTCTATGTCCAGAAATACAATTTTTTACATATGATATTGCCTATTATTTGCATTTTGGTTTGCACAACTGGGCAAGTTCCAGTGAACTCTCCAGTGCTGACATATAAACCAGAGAAGAAATACTAATATCAACTTACAAGCTGGTTTGAGGGAATTCTAGACAACAACTAAAGCATCCATCAGTGATATTTTCACATGCTGATTTACATATCTATATCAAAGCTGAGGGAATCAGAGTGATTTGAAGAAAATTTTCTCTTCAGTAACTCAGTTTGGTTCTGATCACTGAAAAGATTCAGCTTTTTCATTAGGCTTCCTCTAAGCCATATACTTATCTGTCTCAATAATGTGCAAAACACAAGCATTTCTCACCATCTTTACAGAGTACTTTTGCAGCTCCTTCTATCAAAAAGGAAACTAGGATAAGGATGAGATTCCTGTCCATGAGCAGAAATAAATCTTCACTTTACCTGTTTTCTAAATATTTAAATCAAAATGGTTTCATATTGCTGCCAAAAATTTTGCCCACCAAAATTTTACCCATTTTGTGTTAATGACTGTCAACATCTTTCCATGTTTACGGCCTTAATTTACAGCAAAATATTTCCCTACCACCACCACCCCTTCCAGTTCAGTTACAGAGGAAGAGTTATGGCTGTAGAAGGTATTTGGGACCCTGTTTATGACCCCCAGAAGACCCTAAACTGGAAAACACTGCAATGGGAATGTTCACTGCGAGCACTTAAATGAGGAAGTAAAAATAAAGTGTTCAAGGGAATGCTTATAGAACTTTAGGATATGATTTTCCAGCTGGAGCACAGGGAGTTTGGCATCTCTGCATTCCACTAAAGCAAACTGTACACAGAAATTAAACCCTTTTAGCTGGTGAAAAAACCTTAATTTGCTGAGCTCAGAGAAAGGATTGGCAAAAAACCCCAGAAGCAAAAGGAGATGGTTCTGGTTAACAGACAGCAGGAGTGCACTGACATGCAAAACAGCAATTACAACCCAAAATACCCACATGCCTGCCAAAAAATGATGTCAGGCTTTCGTGTTTGGTACATATCAAAATACCCCTGCTACCAGAAACAGAGGCACGTATGTGTGAGCTGTAGATTATTTTCCCAACTTAACAGGGCCACACACCTTGAAAATGGGTAAATGAATGGTCAGCATCACAGCATACATTTATGTGCAGTAAGATTCTGTTTAACATTTTAAACATAGATCAGAGTTTGGCCTTTTTATTTGCTTTTACACACCTGGAAAAGATTAATAAGCATTTCGTTTCCATTTTGTGGTAAAAAAGATCCTCCTACTTCAAGTAAAGAGTTTATAACCGATTATGTAGAATAGGGACTACTTTTAACAATTCAGCTTTATGAACAAGACACATCTCTCTTGTTATGCACAGAATTTAAGGGATGGGAATTCCCTCAGTATAAATAATGTGAGGAGGCTAAAAAGATGAGGAACCATCAAGACATCATAAAAATATGAGGAACCATCAAGACATTGTTTCTAGAGGATCCCTGAAAAACTACACTAAATTTAGACCGGGGTTTTAAAAATTTCGTGGGTATTTTTCCTCTTCCCAAGTGGAGTCTCAGCTCTCATTTGCTTTTTCCTAAATGTTCTGAGAATGGCTGGCTCTAAGTCCTCCTATCTTATGACTCCTGAATTGATATCAGAGCTTAAAACCCAGAAATTTCCCTAATATGGTTTTGACAGCATAGGCCCATAGCATAGGCATGCTTTAATCTCTGAAATCTTTCTGTACATTTAAAAGGAATTTAAATGTACATTCATCCCGGCCTGATAAGCAAATCCAAGTAGTCTCTTCACAGGCAATTTCAGCTGCCTCGATGGACAGATAACAGAATGGGGAGGTAGGAATCAGCTCATTCAAGAGACAATGGGCTGCAGACATAAGACAAACACTAATCCAAAGTGCAGCAACGTAGTGGAAAGTCATAATAGATCCTGAATAACTTCCTTTTCCTCCCACACATCCAGGAGCTGAGAAAATATTGAGGGAAAGATGAGAAAATTCAGAGTCATTTCTCTTGAGTGTGGAGCCAAGCCTGTCTGCCCCTTGTCTCCCTCCTCCCAGTGGAAAAAAGCCCTGTGACCATCTCCTCTGCAGAACTGGGGAGCATGAATCACTGTGCTGTTGAATAATTCCCCTACCCAGATGTTTCTAAAGGGTTGCCAGCTTTGTGATTCTTTTACTGCCCTGCCTCCAGCGATTTCTGTACCTGTGAGAGAGAAGGAAACAACTGCGTTGCATCTGCAGGTGACTTATACAAGAGTCAGAGCTTAGCTGGGAAAATAAGGCAGCCCATTCCTGTATGGTTTATGCAGTAATTTAGGATCCTAACCACATATCTCTGCAGCCTCCTGCAGAAAAGGAAGCACATTATCCCCCAGTCTGGCACAGGCTGGATTTTATGGAGGGTAAACTCACAAACAAGGAAAGAAGAGGCTCTACCTTCCTTCACCACCTGTCCCTGTTGTGTTTGTACTCCTTGTTGAAACATTGCACCTCACAGTATACTCACCACCTGGCTGTGTTGCAAGCCCCATAAAGTAATAAAAAAGTGGTTTTCAGAAACAGGATAATGACTTTCAAACACAGGATGGTGACACAAATTGCAAAAATAGGACCATCCCTTTTTCAAAGCTCTTGACTGAGCATCTTTTTCCTAAAAGCTTTTGTAGGCAGTGACACCATGGAGCTAAGAATGGAAATAGCCACAATAGTGGTTACAGCTGTGCAAGTCCTTCCCTATCCTGTTCACACAGAAATCTGCTGACTTTCTGGGGATGAGCCTCATTCATACTCCTCGAGGCAAAAATGAGTAAACAGGGACCTCTTGGTGAAGAGTCAGCTCATCCTGAAAACTGCCATGACATCCTTTATGCATGATTCTGCCAGAAAAAAACCGAGAAGTGGGCTTCAAAATAACTAGGGAAGGGAAAATTGGGGGAAACACCAAAGAGTTTTGGTCAGCTCCTCAGAAAATGGTTGAGCAGCCTTTGAACTGTGGGTTTGCAGTTGGGATGTGCTCAAACACATCTCATTGGAACATGCTGGAATTCACAACACATCCTTATGAAATCTGAGCTTCTAAAAACTGGTGAAGGTCATGCAGATTTTCCCAGGGATCTTTTGTTCTATCTCAGGAAAAGAAACATCCTTTCCACCCTCAATGTGCTGTACCTACATCCGACATCCTCCTCTCATAAAAAAATCCCAGAGTGGGGAAAGACTACACCTAGAGTAGGAAATTAAATCATGCCCAGGCATATTCCTGGGCACTGGTGATGTGTTCATGGAATTAAACTGCAGGACCAGTCAATGACTTTTTGGCCTCCACTCTCCCAAATGACTCCTGGTTTAGGCAGGGCACATTCAAAGGCTCGAAGAAATCAGCTTTTTCCATTTCAGAAAAGTCATGATGGAATAAACTGTGTGAAGCTGAGGTCTGAACAGCTACCTAAGAACTTTATTGCCCTGTGCAATTTCATGTGTAGGTCAAATATCCCCACAGTTGTAAATCCTGTGTTATTATCTTTGCATGACAGGTGGGAAATTGATAATCTAAAAGACAGATTATCAGGAAGCATTTCACCCTGAAACAGCCCTGTAAATCTAACAGGCTGGCCAAGGCTGGACAGGAAGGAAAGTGATGAAGAAGGCTATTGGACAAGGATGTCCTGAGTGCTTTATTGTCACTATGATCAATGGATTATCCTCCCTTCCCTTCAATGCCACTGCCTTTATGCTATGAAAAAAGTTTAAATTATGCACAGACTCTGCAACCAAATGAAAAGTGACAAATTTACTAAGAATTGAAAATCCAGAGGTGTGTTTCTGAAAAATATGTGCTTTTCTGTTTGATTGTGCTAACCATAATGGGAATCAGAATATAGGTTATTTAAACCCTTCACAGGAGTGAAAGCAAAGATATTTGTTTTAGTGCAGCTAAGGCAAATAACAATAATAATTGAAGAAATACCTTGTGCACCTGCTGATCTCACATACCAGCTGTCCTGCCTTTCATATAATAGAAAAAAAAAAAAAGCAGATTTAACATAGAGTCATATTTCCCAGATTATCCCATGTCTAGAAAATACAAAGGTCAATGATGGGTAAAAACCTGCATCAGACTACTCTGCATTCCCAAAATTTCAGATAGTGACAATCTATAGTGAGTTAGAAAGAACTAGAGAGCACGAGAAGGTTTTTCCTTAATGAAAAACCAATCTGCTGGCCTGGAGGATCTGGATATCCCTCCACAGGGAATATTAGGAGAAGCAATAGGGAAAATATGAATTTGTCATCAAGTGCAGTTATCCAGTGAGCTGCACAAAATCACATTGCCATGCAGCACCTATGAGGACTGGACTTCCAGAACAGCAAACTGAGCCTCACTCAGCTTTGGAACAACACAAGATTTTAAGTTTGGCAGTTTCTTTGGCAATTTAGGAATGTTAGGCAAAGATATGCTTTGAACAAGAATGTACAGAGCATGTGCACATCAGGATCCAGTGTCTGCAATCTTAATTTCACATAGTTCAGGAGAACTAAGTCGAGAAAATTTCCAGTATATATTCAAATTTCCTGCAAAATGGCCATTGAAAGTGTTGAGGAGCAATGATAGGACCATCCCAATGAAATGCTTTAATACAGTATTTCATCTGTATTTCTTTTACCATTACTTTTGAATTTTAATAATTCCAAATTATAATTCAGTACAAGAGAGGGGACAGATACACTTGTTGAAAATTGTGCATAAGAACAGATATACAGCTTTAATAAACTAATAGAGACACCTGCCAAATTTACCAGGCACATGGGGTTTATTTCTGGACAGGAAAGACAGCTTCAAGAATTTTGAAGCCTTTCTGAAGGGCTGAAAAATGCAAATTCATAGTGAAGAACCAACAAGGCCACTTAAAACTTTGTTTGATCAAAAGGAATTGGTGCCAGAAAGTTCAACAGTCACAGAAAACATGCAAATATCTCCCTTCATAACAAGGCAAAGTGAATTCTAGAAAGAGGGAGAAAGGGAGATACTTGGCTAAATTTCTCCTCTTGCTTTCCACACCTTGATTTTCCCAGTGCCACCTTTTCCAATCTTGGCAGATAGGTGCTCTGAAAGCCCCTCTGTGCCCCCTCCTCAAGGCAAAAATAAAATTAAACTGAGAATGAAATCCCTCTGAAACCAAGAGGGTTGCTTCATTTAAGTTAACAGCCGGTGAGTAGCAGCATGGCTATCACATCTTGATCATGATAACTTATTTTTTACTAAATGAGTCTCACAAATATACTTACATTTTATAGTTTATTACTTGACTAATCATCTAAAGTCTCATAATTTACATTATTTTCTATCAGAGTACATTGTAGTCCACTGTCTAGGCCTTTCTTATCCAAGTTTCTGCACTGCTCAAAATGTAGTCACATCACTACAAGACATTTACGGATTTTTACTCATTCAAAGCTGAATTCCCCTTACACTTCTGATGCTCTGGTGCCTCATTTCACAATTCTCAACAGCCTGTGTGTCTCCTGATGGATTATTGATTTTGCTGTTTCTGGGAAGAGTTTTGTTGGGAAGAGAGATTCCTCTAACTTAATATTTAAAATAATATTGGTAATTTTTATGATCCTTCAACCAATTCTGGACCATTGAACTAGTTAATTTTAATAGCTCTTTCTGAATTGCATTTTTCATTACTCCTGCTGTCTTTCTCATATAGTATTATTTATTCTAAGCAATATTTACTCAAACTCCTGCCATTAGACATCTTGTAAACATGGACAGAACATTTGTTATTCATCTCACATGAATTAAAAAATAAGGATTTGTACAAAATGACTATTTAAATAATATTAGATGAATCCAGGAACATCTTCCAAGTACTGTATGAACAAACAGATTTATAAGGTGAAAACTGGAGAGCACAATGCACCTCTCACAGCCAAAAAATTCTATCTCAAACCAGATGGATGCAGGAACCTCATTCATAAGCCAATAATCTTTTTATTGCCAAAGCTAAGACTTGTGTCTCCCCAGTTTACAGTTGAGAGCTCCAGAGTTGCACTGCTCTATTTTGGTCCTCTCCCACTTCTTTTTGATTTAAGATGTCCTCATGGTTCCATCATTGCTGTTATATTCAGCTTTTTTTGACTATTATGTTAGTTTTTTGCTCTAGCTGTGACTTACTACTCCTGGCTGCAAGCCAGGAAGGGATGGAAGATGCAGAGGTGACACTTTTTGATATTGTTGGTAGGGCTGAACAGACCTAGGAGCTGACTGGGTTTTTAAAGAAAACGCAGTGTTAATACTATTTTCTTAAAGACTCTCTCTCTTATAATTCGTACAATTTTTGACCTTTTAATATCTATATGGATATAATACATCTGTAACTTTGTACCTTTAATATACAGAAATTGTACTAAATATTAACTCTATATCATTCCCCATTCTTTCAAACTTCCACACAGGTTCAAAGTCATCCCTATAGATACTTATTATTATTTCCATAGATACTTATTATTATTTCCAGTCTGTTATTTTGATGGATAAACTAATTCCTCAACCAATCCCCCTCAATGGACAAACCAAATAACCATAAACCCCAAAAGACAGAATTTGAAGGTTGAAGAGCAATTGAATTGGACATTTGGACACCAACAGAATTTATGAAGTGATTCATGGTGTCTTCAAATGGGCAGATTATAAAATCAGAACCTTATGGTTTCACTCTGAGATTTTGATTCATATTAGGAGGTATTAATATTAATAGGTATTCACATTATATGTACATAACTCTTATTGAAATCCAAATGGCACAGCCTTTCTGAAACCTCAAAGCACTAATCCAGGAACATTTTATAAAAAAAACCAACTTGACCCGGATTCCCCTTGGAGAATTCAGCTTTGGTTTATGCCTCTGATTCTTTGCCTTTTGAACTGCTATTAGTAAACATACTGGACTCTTTTGATGACTTTTCCATTTTTCTTCCTTTCTTTCACAGTAACTCTGACTGCAGGAGGTTGAAAGGCACCTCTGGAGATCTTCTCCCACCAGAAAAGATCTCCAGGCCTGTTCCCCATTTCCCTTTAATACCACCACAAAATGCAAACTCCAGTAGCTCTCCGGGGAATCTCTTGGAGTGTCTGTCCTCTCTTACAATAAAATGGTGCTTGGCTGTGCTCAGAGGGAATTTCTGAGCTTTAATTTGCATCCTATGCCTCGTTTATCCCTGTCTCTGGCAGGGTTGAGGTCTCACTCTCTCATGTTCATTCCCAGGTTTATCCCCATGCAGAATATAATTTTTGTGGCCCTTTTCTAGGCTCACTCCTCTGAGCCCATACGTACTGGGAGGACCACAAGTGAACACTTGACTCTAGGTAACTCTTTTCACTATGGCAATAATTCTGTTGGCAGCAGCTCCTGGTGCTGATAAGGTTATTTTAATTCTTTGTATTACTGTGGAACCAACGGTCCTGACTGGATCACTGCTGCTCAAAGGGAGAAACACCCAAAGAATCTTAATTTAGTAGCTAGACATTCTTATTCTACATCAAGATCCCAATGTTCAATTCCCAACTTGCAAGTGTAGGCAAAATATGCTTTTATCTATAGAAAAATAGGGTGTAGTCTGGAGAAGCTGAGTAATTCACTGATGATCAGTCTTGGCTACAGGGATGAATATTTATTGTTTTTCCTTAATAACTGTTTTTAAATAATCTCCTTCTTGCTTTTGATGATTTAGATCTAAAAAGAACTCAACTGCTTTCACTTCACTTATTAATGATGGACAACAGTTGTTTCAAAAATTATTCTACTGCTTTACTCAGTTCTGAGATTATGGACACCCTGTTTATACACCTCCAAAAAATTCCCCTCTTCTCAGCAGGAGTTTTCACATGACTAAAAAAAAAACCACTGGTGAATCAGAGCCCTTCTCCTCAGTCTCCTCAGTTTTTGATATACTCAGTCTATACAGAAAGCATTTTAATTATGAAGTTTAAGTCCTGCCTTTCCAGAATTCACTGCTGCACTTAGGTGCTTGTGTTTCTTAATATATAGTTGTTAAATTAATTTGTTTTCCACAGAGATTCCATAAACAATTCCATATTTCCATCACGTTTAGAAAAATAAAGTTTTCCACTAAGAACTCTGCAGAATATTAGGGCTGGTTTTGACAGTCCTGTGCCCTTTTTTAAAATCCTCACCTAGACACAGTTGCCTCACAGAATCTGTATTCTAAAAGCAGAATTAAAATTGCTGTTTCCTATCTCACCTGATAGCTCACTTTCTTTTCCCTCTCAGTAAAAAGTTCAGGAGGGATAAATATCTCTCCAAAATATTCATGCAGGAGCAAAACAAGAAAAATCTCTGGCCATCAGATGTCTCCGCAATTTTCTGCTTTTATTTTCTGCCAAATAAAGGACATTATATAAGAGTGTGTTTCAATACCTTAGCCTCTCTAGGAGGAGAACTCTACAAGATGAGTCAAAAACTTTGGAAACTTTTTGAAAGGTTTCCAAACAAAAAGGGAGTCAGAGCAACAGTAGCATTCAGGTAGGTCTTGCATGCTCTCATACCTACTGTAAACATGATTATAAAGATACTGGTTCAATATCTTTTTTTTTTTAATTAAATATTTAGAAAGTTCAGAACAGCTCTTTGGCTGGAGAGCTTATTATCACTTAGTACTAATGAAGGAAGGCTTGTTTCAATTTTAATTAGGGTTTGGTTTGGGTCTCTGTTGTTTGTTTTTTTTTACACTAAGTTGTGCACCTCCTAATTTTAAACACTTATTCAATCAGGCCCTTAAATATCTGCTTTGATTTAAGTGGGTACTTAGAGGCTTTCTCAAGTAAGACCAGTTCCTAAATGATTAAACACATGCCAAAATAAACTTGGAAATTTGTAAGCTGGAATCATATATTTGGTTTAGCTTTTCAGCACAGTGCATGGAATGAAGAAAATGCTTCTCCTTTTTTGGCTCCACTCAAGTTCCACTGTCCAGTACCTGAGGCCAGAGCTGCGTTACTTTTCCCATCAGTTTTCCCAATGGATTTTTCTGGACACTCCTCATCTCCTACTTTGTTACCCCAGAGCAGCAACAGCCAAAACTTCCTATGGAGAGACTCCTTTTACCCCAAACATGGATTTTTTCCTTCCACTGTGGAGGAAAGGCCTTGTTAGGCCTGGCGGTAGCTGCAAACTCAAAACTGTGGGTTTGAAGTGAGGAGAGGATGATGAAAGAGGCAGGTTTTGATGAAAGAGAATGCTGATTGTTATTTTCAGCCTTCCTGAGCTGGTTTTTCCAGATTCCACTAGGGAGCACTATGCCTGCCAGGGCTGATCAGACATTGTTGGGCTGACATTGGAGATCCCTGCAATTCCTTGCTACGTACACTTCTTGCTCTTTAAATCTCCTGAAAGATTTCAGAGCAGGAATGGAACAGGATGAAGGTTTCAATCTCCATATACCTCTTACCTCTCTGCAGTTGTGGAAATTTCAGTTCTAGTGGCTGCTGTGAAGACATTTTATTTGGCATTTATTTTTAAAACTATAAATTGTGTCAGTAAAATGCTTTCAGATCTACTTTTCCTAGTCTTGACTCATTGCAGCCTAGAAATATTTAAATATCTATAAAGCAATCAGCCTTAAAAGAAATAAAAATTGAGACAAGATGTAAAAATAAAAGTAGGAAACAAAATCATTCCAATGAAATTAGGCATTAATTTCTCACTAATTCTTTCATTAATATTAACCCCATGATTTCTCTTCACACTGTCTTAATTACAAATATAAGTAATTTATTTTACCAACCTTTTAATGTCTTTTTTTAAAAATGAAAAAAATTATTTTTAGGAAGATATAGTCCATGGTGTGCTTTAATTGCCGCTGATAAAGAAAAGCTTATACAACTCCCAAAGATTATTTATAACATCTTCTTTCAAAGTATTTTTCTAGAACACAATTTCAACATCTTAGAAGAAAAAGTAATCCAAGCTAAAATGAGATTTTGCTTAAGTTTTCCATCTTTTTTTCTCAGGCACCTTCTACTGAGGTAAGCCACATTCTTAGTGTGAATTTACATTCACTCGATCTTGCAAAGACTTGACTGACTTGATTCAAGGCAGTAAAAAAAAAGCAGGTACAGTCCAAATAGCTTTATTTGTTGGACATAAAGAGAAGGGAATGGCATTCATCATTTTAAAAATACATTTAAATTCTCTCACAAGGCCATTACAGTTCATAAATGCTCCAAATTCTGTCCTGCTTCAATAAAAACCTGTGGCTGTTCTACACATGAAAAGTCTACATTGAAAATACAGGTCTTCATTATTTGGATCAACCCATAAGCTTGGTTTAGAATCTTTTAAAAAGAAAAAAAAATTGAGAAAAGGAAAAAAAAAGTTGTATCTTTTTATCCTGAAATGAAATTAAATTTGCATCCACAGTGCTTGGATTTGCATCTGCATCCAAGCTTGAACAATTATGAGATAGCCAGTCAGCCATATGCAAATACCCACATCAAACTGACCTGATTTTTAATTTTTCGAGACCAATAATAATATAATTATTATTGGTCTCAAATGGCCTGATAATTTCAAAACTCATGGATAACTTGAGGCTCTTCCCTTAATTTTAAAGATTCCAGTGCCTGACTGCATGAGATGGAAAAGTAGCAGGCAAAAATGCACAATAGCAAGTTATTCTTATCAAGGCACAATAAAATATAAAAGATTATATATATAAAGCACTGTAAGCATTTAGAAACATCATTAGAACTACAGTTACCTTTTAAAAAAAAGTGATTTTAAGAACAAGAAGTCCAAAAACCCCCAGAATCCCGTTTAACTGAAAACTGCTCAATTCTAGAAGCAGCTAAATTCTGTCCTAATTTAAAGGAACTGGAAGGAAATGTTAATTCTGCTTCACAAAGGGGTTTAGTAGTCTATATTTGATTGCAAATTCTGCAACATTTCAAAGACAATTGTAAAAAAAGAAAGTAGTACCAGCATTTCTAATTCCAATTTATTTCATTTTAGGGCTTGGGTAAGGGCCAGATAGCAGAAATATTGTGCTTTGCTTGGACTACCATCCCCAAGAAGACCAACAGGACCTGAGAAAAAAAGGAGTGGTAAGTTCTGGGGAAAGATGATCATTGATTTAACTTCCAAAAGCTGTGGGAGCTCCCTCTTTCAGAACAAGAAAACTCAGCCTAACCCCTCTTTCTTTTTAAATAACAGTTTAGGAAAATAACTACTGCCATTAGCAATAGAGTTTTTAATGCAGCAAAAGCCAAATAAACTAAACAGGAAAAAAATTACCTTAATCAGAAGATGCAAAACACTTAAAGATATTTGTGATGGAAAAATTTTGGTTAGGACAATTTTTATGGAATTTCACTCCTGGTTTGTGATACAAAAAGCACCTGAAGGCCCCAGACCTGATCATTAAGTACCATGTGTGTGGTGTGGACAGAGGATAATGGAAAAGAGTTAAGGGAAAAGTTTATTCATACTGCCAGTAGTCAGCCTTGGACTGGATCAAAAGATAATAGAACATAGTGTGGGTAAAAGAGAAACCAACAGCTGTATTCTGGGAAAAGCCTAAGGAACACAAACGTCAGAAAAATAGAAAAAAAAAATTAAAAAGAGAGAACTGGGAATTCTGTCAGTGTTATCTTGGAGGAAAGTGAAAATGTGGAAGTGGTGAAGCCACCATGAGGTTACAACTCTCTGGAAACATTCATGTCTGCTTTGGCCTGGCTTTCCTTGTCAAGTGCCTTTTCCAGAGGGAGGGGAACTCCTCCCTGCTCCTCGTCTGCGGCTTTGGACCGACCCTTCCAAGGAAATGCTCAGAGCTGCTGCTCTGAAACCCTGCAGGGAAGAGAGATCTGTGCCTCAGCTCTGCTGTGCTCATGGGATGAGGCTTCCCAGCCAGCAGCCACCCTCCTATCAAGTGCAAATTAAAGCAGTCTCAAAACAGAACTGGTTTATACTGGTTAAATGTTGCAGGAAACAGCTGGAAAACAACCCACTAAAGCTTTGTCCAGTTGCTGTTGCTGCTTGATTCTTCTCATCTTTTTGCTGGGAGACAGGAGTGCTTTTAGCCCCAGTTGCTCTCTGGAGTTCAGAGATGACATTTATTTCTCCCAGGGATTATGTAAAAACTATAAATGCTCCCCTTAGATAAGATGAAGAAACTTCACTGTTACATAATTTAAGTTCTAAGGCTACTTTTAACCAGAAAAAAGTGTCATTTCCCAGCTACCAGGCATCCTCTTGGAAGTTTCCTAAAATTTCAGCCAGAAGGAAAGCCATGCATAGGGTTTTTTCCAAAGTTCTAACTTGTGGTTGCAGTCAGGGAAAAGACATAGCAAAAATAAGTGAATAAAAAGGAAAACAAGCACTATTTTTGCAATAAGACAATGTAAAGAAGCAAAAAGAGTATGTCACAAAACTAATTCCAAGTAATTTAATTGTTCATTATTTCAAAGAGGCAAACCACCACAGTTTTGGCTCTTTGATCATTAACCCTGCTCATTGTTTCATTAAGGCAAAGATCATTATTTGTCAAGGAGTTATTAATGCTTAGAGTGAGAAAGGTACATAGCTTCATCCAGAACAAGGTGAAAAGGGCTTTTAGCACATATGGAGGCTCAGAGCTGTTTGTAAAACCTCAGCCGTGGAAGCAGAGAGGGGATTTAATTGCATTTAGCTGCTTCTGCACAGATCCCCAAACCATTTGTGACACCAATTTCTCCAAATATCAGTATTTTTTTAAGTGGGAAGTGATTTTCTGAGAAATTATTGGTTATATACCACTGGAAAACCTAAGCCCAAGGAATTATTAACAGGGCAGACTTTTGATTCAGACAGAAATACTTCAATTCAGAACTGCCAAAATTGTTCCCCACTGCTCACCCAAAGAGTGACCCTTTGTTGCCTCAGTTCCAGATTTTCTTATTATTTTTTCCCACACAGAATTGTAGCAGACTGGACAGTTTCTTCTCCAGGAAGATTTTTTTAAACCCCAAGCAAGCAGATGCTAGTTGGTACAAGTAGTCCACATGATCTAAAACATTTGAGGGTGGTTTTATCTGGTTTTATCTGCCAGAGATAAGGATTTTCTCTCTGACAGCCTGCCTGGACATACAAAGAGGATAAGGAATAATGCACATATAAAAGTGTACCCAATGTCAGAGCCAATATTTCCACTGAAAAGGAATGGAGAAACTAGTAATAATGTCATGGTTCACCAAATTAGAGTTATGTTTCTGTAACCACACAAAAGGTAATGTTCCTAAAGTTTTTTTCCCCTCTCTTCATTTCCATGGTCTTAGATAAGCCAATGCATTCACAAAAGAAATTAATTCAATTTTCTAAATAAATGGTGCACTCAGTGTAATTAACCTGCACGCCTGTGGTGGCCAAATATACAACAGCAGAAAATGTGGCTTTGATTCTCATTACAGACACAGGATATAGTCTGTCTAGACCATCAAATAATGCACCTCTAAAGTGAAAGTTTTACATGTGAGATTGCATCTCTGAAATGAGAACTGCTGTAGGAATATTGGCCAGAGAAGGGGAAAACTAGATTCCTTTACACTGTCCTCTTTTTCACCCACCTACTCTTCCAGCCAGACCATTGGAAACCTTAAAAGTGGGGTGTTTTCAGTCTATTGGATATGTCAGCTTTTCACAGAACATAAACATCAGGTGCCACCTGCTTTCCTCTAACACCCTGACAAAATGCAGGTTTTTCATTTCATGACCAAATTCAAAGAAAGCAACACAGACAACAGAAAAAAAAGTAGTGATCCAATACAAAGCTTTAAAACCCACTACAAAGTTACTAACTTGCAGACTTAAGTTCATACGACATTTTATTGACAATTTTTTTTCTGATTTTTCTGTTATCTCTGCATGATTTTAACAAGCAATCATGGATCCAGGTTCACTGAATCTTAGACTGGAAGATGTCAGGAATGTGATTAAAATCTTAAGTTTAAGGACTCATTTTGTTTTCTCCATTTGAAGTGCAGGGTCATGAGGAAAACCTCTTGTCACCAGCAGTGCAGCTGATGCCTAAAGGAAGCAAAATACACCCAAAGAATCAGAATTCAGGCAATAAAAGGCCAGGAATTCTCTTAAAAACTTGCATTTCCCTTCAACATCCTTGTGTTTTATTTTCTGCATCAGGGAAATAACACAGGACAGGTAGACTTGAGGAAGTGCTAATGCAAGTGGTGCCCTCACTGATCCTGTGGCCAAGACATCAACCTGCAGAGATCTGCATGGCTACAACAATTTTTAGCTGCAGAACACATTAATTTGGATCTACAATAAACATGCTCTCAATGAAAAGATCACCTGGAGCCTGGCCTGCCCATGGCAATAAATGAACATGAAAATCTCTCAGAGGATGTTTGAGGTGCCAAAGGGAGGTAAGGAAGGGGCTCAGCAAGGATCTAAAGCTCTTCTCAGGGAAAAGGGCGAGCACCTGCCTGTCACAGGCACATCTGGCCAGCAAAAAGGGAAAGAGAGGAGCAGGTTTGAGGCAGGAATGCTGAGGAGGGGCTGTTTGGGAGAAAGGGAGGTGAGCAAGGGGCAGCCAGGCAGAGAACACATGAGTTCTTGTGTGTGTCCTGGCAGCAGAGCAAGGAACAACAAAGCTCTGCACACACCAAGCCAAGCCCACGAGCTGCCAAAGATCCTGGAGATGTGTCCAGCCTGCAGAGCTGTCTCTCACAGCCTGCACTGGATTTGACAAGGCAGGGAAGAAAAGGAAGGAAAAAAGGAAGGAAAAAAAAAAGGAAACAAAACAAAACAAAACAAAAAAAACAAAAAAAAAAAAAAAAAAAAGGAAGGAAAAAGGAAGGAAGGAAAAAAGGAAGAAAAAAGCTGCAACTCGCCACTTTCAGACTTTGCAGTTGTTATGGTTTAAACAATGTTGCTCTAAACCCACTGACCTTGAACACCTTCAGAAGAGGTTTTTGGATATCCACATGGAGTCAAAATACCTGATTTTAAGCAGCCTCTCTACCTCTAAATAGAAGACAATTTGTATCCAGTGAAGATGATATGTGCACTTGATGAAAGAATATTCAATTCAAATTTGTAGAGAAAAGTAGCATATAGGCACATCTCATGTCTCACAATGCCAAAAATAAACTCTTTCATAAATGCACACCAATTATGAAATAGTTTTGACACAGCTGCCATTATTGTTAAAAGATTAAAGAATATAATTTTCATTTACAATCCTTTTTCTACTTTATTTTTTTCTCACAGTGAAAATTCAGATGTTTTCAGACCGTGTTTGGGTACGTTTTGTAGTAAATCAAAGAAATCAGGAGAAATTGCAAGAAATGGAAAGTTATTAAATAAATACTGATATTTCATGAGGGCAGAGGGTGAAACTTCCTTCATCTTTAAGTGATTTACAGAAACTATTTTCTGGCATGCCATTTTGGCTCAATTCCCCTTTGGGATATCAGGACTGGTAACAGACTGGACGTCTACCACGGGTCTTCAGGAGCTCAGTGAATTCCTCTTAAAATCTGGAGCAAAACCAAGGAAAGTATCCAAAGTAACAGCCCTTATTTTTTGGTTTTGACGCCTGGAAAAATTAGAGCTCCTACTCAAGCAAACATTGGTTTGTGTTCCCTAAAAAAGTGAATTTTCGCTAGGAGCGTGTGCTTGGTTTTAACCCTAATCACATGTTGAACCAATGGCCAAACCTTTACTCCTACATAAGAGTCAAAATGTTTATTTTTCAGCAAATTCCAGCTGGTCACTGAGGATGTTTGATGGATGAGGCCTTTGCCAGTTAACTGACAGAGCACTGCTGGAAAAGCAGTTTACACTTTGGAAAATGAAGTGATGCTTCCCAACATTTGCTGAGAAGCCTGTTAACAAAATTGTTTTCAGCTATTCTGAGAGTGCAACTGGAAATGACTGCTGCTCTGATTTAGTATTTAGGGGGAGCTGAGGAGAAGATACCGGGTACCTGATTAGCAACCAGGTAGAAAAAACTGTACATGGCACCAAGCATTACAGCTGGGTAGAAAATAGGATTCTACAATTTCCTCTAGTCAGGATCTAGAGAATTAAACAGAGGTGCATTAAAGCAAATGTTTCCTTGGCAATGTTGTAATAATGTGTGGGAAACAAAAAGCATAATTTCAGCCTAAGTTCAAACAAAGTGCAGTGAAACAGGCACTTAGAAGTACTCAAGGCTTAGGCCACCTGTGTAAATGACTGGAAATATTTCATTCCCTATTATATTTGCTTTCTCTTTCCACACCAACTCCCTCTACATCAAGTGGTGACTAATGGTGACAGTCATTAACAGGTTTCTCTGTGCAAATAAACTTGACTTTGTATTTCAGTTGTCCTACTTCCAAGTGAAGAAGAACACAGGATATCTGGTGGTGTTAAGTTATCCATTTTGGAAACATTCAGGAAAGCAAGCTCTTTGATATTTAATATCTATTATTGATGTAGAAATTCTGAGTTCTTTGATTTGTGGATAGGCTGTAAGGTTAGTTTTTTCCCCATATTAAAAGAGGGAAAACAATTCACAAGGTACCAGATTGTGAGACAAGATAGATTTTCAGACATCCAGAAAAATCATTAAGGTTTGGAGCATCTCTGTGGCAGCCCTAAATTGAGGAGCACCATTCCCAAATCAAGACAGCTAGCCATGGAGCACAAAGGAAAAAGAGAAGTACATTCAGGGAATAAAAAGCTGGAGGAGACTTCAGCAGGAAAACTGAACCTGACTGTGCTATGCTGGATGGAAATGGTTTTAAAAGGCAAAATAAACCCATAAAACTACTCAGCTAATCAGAACTACAGCAAGAGCCAAAACATCCTTATTCGTTTCACACTGATGACAGCTCAGGAGGACACAGCAGAGCAATCACCACCCTGCCCAAGCCTGACATTTACAGTCTGGCACATCAGGAACAGTCTCTGAACCAAGCGAAGCCATTCCTGGAAAAGTCCTATTACCTGGAATGTGGGAGAATTAAAGGCGTCTGCTACTGATTTTTGGTCATCCCAACAGAGAAAAGCTGCAATTTGTTTTCAGAATTTACGACTAAACCATCTGGAAAATGTGTCACGCTTAAGACAGAGCTTCTCTCCCTTGCTCCTATTTCTATTATCCTCACAGTTTTTTAAGACCATATTTACCACCAGCAAGGGCCAGATATTAATGGCATCTGTAAGCCAAAAATAAAACCCCCACATTCTGATTTTCATACTTGAAAGACAAACACCTTTGAATACAGAAAAAGTTGGGAAAATTTGTCACCTCCAGGCAACCCGTGAAGTACAAAATTACTCACATGCTGTTTGGGGGCCTGGTGTGAAGAAAGCTGAAAGGGCTGTAAACTTTAATTAATCAAATAGGACACCCACAAAGACAGATGTTTGTGACTCATGTGGCCACACTGTGTGCCCCTTTCCCCTCTCATTCCATAAAAAGGTAAGCCTAAGTCCATACAAACCATTTATAGAATCCCAGCTGTTTAGAACTTCCAATTTTCTACAAGAACAGCACTGAAGTTGTGAAAATAAGATAAATGAATGGCAATGGGTAGGTTTTCTATTTCCTAAAACTTTTTTTGTGCCTGCTAGAGTGGCATAATGGTACCAAATTAAAACATGGGCAAAAACATGACAGAAGAGTCAGTAATGACAGATGTTTCTGTGGTCACTACCTTTTTACTTGGGTATTATCACGGAATCATAGGATGGTTTGGGTTGGAAGGGGTCTTAAAGATCATCCAGTCCCACCCCCTGCCATGGGCAGGGACACCTTCCACTATCACAGGCTGCTCCAAGTTCCATCCAGCCTGGCCTTGGACACTGCCAGGGATAGGACAGCCACAGCTTCTCTGTGGCACTCCAAGCCAGAGTCTCACCAAGCTCACAGTGAAGAATTTATTCCTGATATCTAATCTAAACCCATTTTTTCCCAGTTTGAAGCCATTTTCCCTTGTGCAGTGACCCTGGGAAGTCTGTGAAAGACACTGCTCCTGTTCTGGGTGCTCTAGGATGTCTTGGTCCCCTCAGCCATGTGAAAGCTGCTGTCTATCCACACTCCAACAGTGGGACAAGGAGAGGCAGACACACAGGCGCACACCAAGTACAGGAGCTGGGTGAACACCTGCATTAGTGCAGCTGTCCTCATTTTCCTAATATAGCTCTTATCAGTGTCTGCATCTAATATTGCTGTGGGCCAGTTGATAAGCTGGGTGTGTACCCATCCTATTCCTTTCTAGGAACACAACTCCACAGGCAGCCCCATCAATTCACACTGTGCCCATCTTTTATCCAGTGATTGCTCAGGTGGGGGCATGGTGGGAGAGAGGAATGTCACATCCCATTCCCCAGCAGATTACCTCACCAGATAACTGCCAGTCTGACTCACACAAAAACAAACCATAACCACACAAAAATACTGCTTGTTTACAGCAAGCTGCTCCTATACATCTCCTCCTGCTGCCACACATTCCAGCACGATTAATCCTTGTCAGGTGAAAGAGTCTCTGCTAATATGTGCATTTGGGAGCCAGCCAAACCCAACAAGGTTCATGCCATCAACAATCTCACTGACTTCACCTCACTGCTGGTGAGGACAAACTCCTCTGTGTTTGTCTTGCAACTGTGGGTGCTACGAGACAATGGATCTATTTATATTGGTTATAATTAAGGTGCTTATTAAAAAAAATAAATAAAAAGGAGGGAGACTGTGAGTTGCTAGGGCAGACATTGGAAATTTCTCCACCCAGTAATCCCCTGGACCATTTTAACTTTCTTTTATGAAAAATTCTAAACTACCAACTCCCAAGAATGTGGGGAAATATGGGTGACCTCCTTATCTGGAAAAAATAAGTTGATACCAACATAAGCAATACTCCAGATTTTTCCTGTCTGGGCACTGCAGGTGCCAGAGATGGGCAGAAGCCACTGAGATCTACTCCAGATTTGTCCCCATAAAAGGACACAGCAGCATTTGTTAGAAACTGAGATTATTTTTAAAAACTCTAAGACAAAGACAGTACCTATGAATTTTCCCTGGCTCCCAACTGAGCAGCAATTTACTCCCCTCCTGTAAAATCAAGCTCCATGTTGTACAGGAGACATTCTATTAACCATGGCTTAAAAATCCATATTCCCATTATTTTGCTGTTTTTCACAGGACTGGGCTAGAAGTAGCACTTGTCATCTATTCAGATGCCATTTGGGGCTCCAATCCAGCCTTCATTCCTCTTCAGACAACCTTCTGAGCCTGCTCTTAAAAGATCTTTAAATAATGGGTGCAGGGCTTCTGCTTCTGCTGTTTCACTTAAATATGAACTTCGTGTATTCTTCCTAAACTGAATTTCATGTGTTTGAAATTATTATTTACTTAAGAAAGGGCAAAAAGGGGAGTTGCCAAAGCCAAATTCATGCATCTACATGTTAATTTTTTCACTTTTACATGAAAACAACAGTTTTGCTCAAGAATGCACAGCAATGTGGGAGACCGGCTACAGAACAACTGCAGCTTGCCAAAGAAGCTGGATTCCCAGTCTGTGGGAAAATAAAGAGTTCTTGGAATTGGTTTCAGCCCAAATAGGACAAAAAATATAAAGAAAAAATAAACACAACAAACCCCCAAATCCTCAAATGCTGGAAGCTTGTTGGATCTTTTACCAATCCAGTAAAATTACAAAAAGATAAGTTTCATTCAGGCACAGAGGTCACCAGTGATGCTGGTCCCAGGGCAGATGTCACCAGGCCACCCATGACCAACAGCTCCCTAATTTCAGGGAAGACCTGCCAAACCCAGCCATGAGGCAACACTTCCTTTCTTCCTCAGAAAATTTCCAGTGAGCAGCAACAACTGTGCTTGCGAAAGCATACCCTGGTATTGGAGAGCAGAGATAATTTGAAAACGAGGAGTAATCAGTGCTTGCTGTTGCCACCAAGACTACCCTGAGCAGGGACTTTGTGCTCTATTAATATGCTAATTAATTAATTAACATTCAAATTTGATATCACTGTATAGAAATTAAAATTTTACTTTTTTTCCTCAACATTTTAAGCCTTAAAAAATGTGTTTTAACAAGCCTGTTAACAGGACCAGATTTTTTATATTGGCTTGGGTGATTCAGACAAAATCCCGTTATTTTACGCAGTACAATCCCATTGAATCTCCATTAGGATGTCTCGTGGAAAACCCCATTGGATTACCATTTGACGTCAAATCTGGCACAACACAACCTGGAGATATCTGACTCATGGTGTTGGGAGAGACTTGGAAACTTCCAAGGAGTCTTTCCAGTATTTAGACCAATTTAATTCCCTGGGAAAGAATAAATCTGAAAACAAATTCGCCTTGAGAAATTCTTGAGTGATCCCATTTGGTAAGGGATTGGCTTTCCCTTAAGGAACTGGTTGGGAATTCCCATTTAGGTTTTATGGAGGATGAAAATGGACATTTTGGGGTTTTTGGTAGCTGTAGTTGGTAGTTCCCTACAAATGGGAATTAATAATTTATACTATGAACTCTGGTTATTAACTGGGTGGATTTTTGTCTGTTTTGTTTTTTAAACAGAAAAAGTAAAAAACTTACAGAATTCATTAATTTCCTGATATTTTCATTTATTATCATTAATATCCTGAGATAGGACACCAATTAGTGGATCTAATTTATAAGTATACACACACACACACACACACACAAATTGTATCTGGGTTTATCTGCAGATTCCTCAACATAAAAACTATTTTTGCCAAAAACACAAGTTTCTGTATCCCAATCACAGCCTGGTTCATTGTAAGAAAATTTTGTCAGCAGTGGAAGAAATAATGGTCCTCCGTTGTTAAAAGAATATAAAGTTGCTTTGAAAAAAAATCATTTAGACTTTTCACATAAATTGCAATATTCCTTGTCTATCAGTGCATGAGTGGGAAATGAGAAATAAAAGAAACACAAGCTCCTTATCATTATCAGATAGGGCAATTTATACACCTACAGAAAGAACTACTCCTGTTCTTACAGAAAGAACTACTTCAGTTAAATAGTTATAGAAGGAATGTGAATTTCAAAGTTTAGTTTCTTGCTTTGGTGTAACAAAAAGCTGCTGTCAAAATGGTATTTCAAGCTCACATGTTTGGGGCTTTTTTTGCTAAATCTGTTCCAGACAGCAAATAAATAAGATTAATTGGAACCTGAACTTTTAATTGATGTGTTTCACCGGCTGTAATCCATCAAATCTTCAAATTTAAATCCTCTGATATCACTTGACAGAGCTGTTCACTGGGATTCATTATCCAAATATAGGTTGAAAACCTAGAATGAGGACAAGGACTTGGCAAGATGGAAGTGATGATGCTGCTTCCTCAAGAACAAACACTTCAGCTTTTCCAAAAAGACTTTTTCCTCTACTTTCAGATAAAGCTTTTGTAGGGGCTGTGTCAGAGACTCGTCAACTCTTTTAAATCAGACTTTTCATTGGCTTCATGAATCAACTCTTTATGCTCATGCAACAACTTTATCACCAACCAGATTTTTGTCAGTCTGAGGGGGACAGAGAAACCTGACTGCCTGACTTCAAAGAGCAAATGACTGCCTGTGACCAGTGCCAAGTCATACCAGGCTGTCATCAATTTGTCCTGTAAAATGCTTTGCTTCCTTAATTTAAACATAGCAGTATGAATATTCCACCTAAAAGAGGAAATGTTCAAAACCTTAAAATATTGCCATATCTCATCGGTCTTTGTGTTGTTTGTTTTTTTTTTTAAACACATTGACAATGGCTCAGTTGTATTCTGTACCATTCTTACCATTCTAATTAGCACCTAAAAGGTCAGTAGAAAGGATAAATTCTAAATATATATTGATTCCCTGATTATTATAGTGACCATTATGGCATTGGTTTGTGTACCTCTGAGTAAAATCACAAAATCTTTTATTACACATCTGCTATTGCCTTAAATTGTTTTGAAATTTGGTCTGATACTGCAATAAAAGTCTTTAAGCTTACATACAGCTGCAGTTTCTTTCAAAAAGGTGATTCCTCCTGTGAGTCACAAAAAAAAAAATGCATATCTCACCTTGGAAAAATATAGTTATGGACTCACTGAAGGGAGAAGGGGAACTGAATAAATCCTGTCTGACTTTTTCCTTACATCAGGTAAGGGATGCACACTTTTGTTCATACATTCCACACTCAAGGCATGATTGGCTAGCCAGAATTTACCTAAATAAGGTGCTGTGCATAGTCCAAAGAATTCTAGCAAGCCCTTTTTTGTTCCTGCACATGGGTAACACTCCTGGAAACGGCTGAGTGTTTCCACAAACAACATTCCTATTTGTCATCTCTGCAGAAGGAAAGCATCTAGAACCATTTCATAAGCAAACAGCATTTCCTCCAGCTTTATTTACAGAAGATTATTTGACTTCCCTAAAGCCAATTGTAATTAAAGTTCCATATGGTAGGCCTCTTTAAAAAAAAAAAAAAAAAACAAAAACGTGAATTATCTTCTCCATAGAGTTGTATCTCAATGTAAGAAAAAAGAAAAGCAGCTTCTTTTCCTGACACCCCAAAAATGTGCCAAGGCATATGTTTTAATCCTTGGCCCTGTTACATTTGGAAGCTTCATGGTCTCCCCTTGTTCTGTAATAATATCTAAATTAAAATTAATTACTTGGCATCTTGATTGAACTTTCTATCCCTGGCACTGCCACAGATAATTAGCTTAAAGCAAGTTTTGCTGAGTAGAGTTGTAGAATCATAGAACAACCTGAGTTGTGTTCTCCTGGAACACTTCCAGGGATTCAGGGGCAGCCACAGTTCCTCTGGGCAGCCTGTGCCAGGGCTCACCACTCTCACATTTTTTTTCCTGCTCCATGCTCTTTGTTAATACTTACTTTGCATAGATATTAATAATCAATATAAACCATCAATCCAGAGCGGAATGAACAAAAAAGAAAGGCACACTCAAGACAGAAAAAATCCACAATCTCTCACCAAGCCTTTAATGCAAGCAAGGTGTGGCAAGAGGAAAGCAGGAACAAAAGCAAGGTGGACAAGAACTGGATCACTGGAAAGCAAAAGGAATAAGAGACATGAGAAGAAATCATAAATAGGAATGACGGTGGCTTAGTTAGAAGGAGCTATTCAGAGGAACGATTGAGGAAAGGACTGAGGGAACCAAAGAGAGGGAAAAAAGGCTCAAATAAATGCAGTTAGGGTTAGTTTGATATGTTGAGAGGAGAAATTTACTCAGACACAGAATTTTATAATGAACATTTGAAGGCCTATGTTTACAGCCTGGAATTTTACACTGACTAAGATTTTTTTTTTTCTGTTTTTCATTTGTAATTTTCAAAATTTCTAACAAATAGTGGGAAACTACTTCCTCAAAACATCTGCTCCTGGGCCCCAGGACACCTAACCCATGATGTCAGATGTAGCCTGAAAAGATCTGCCCCTCCAAAGACACCTCCAGCCCACACAGGGGGAAATGTGTGGATGATGCCAATTGTTTTCAGCTTGAGTTGTATCAGCACCCACTGGAGGGAAGCAGAGCAAGCCTCCTGCTCCAGCAGTGTTTCTACAACACTGGGGAAGCCTCACAGTCTCCCTTACTAAACATTTTGCCATCCTAAGTTGAACTGTTGTGAAGACATTAACAGAGCAAACCCCAGGCTTTTTGTTACATCATTCATGATGCTGTGTTTCACAAACCATGTCCTGATTCAGAAGGTATTCTGCTGGGAAAACCTTAGGGTTATACAAGCAGAAAATCTTCTTCCCAGTTTTCCTGAAAATGAAATTCCATTCTTTCCCAAAATTAGTCAGAGCAATCCACATCCTCTCACCACCATGCCAGGATGTAATGCTAGAGGATGTTGTATTCCTAAAAACATGATGAAACTGCTTAGGGTGTTTCAATCCCTGGTCCAAATTTAAGCTTGACATCCTCAAATGCATTCAGAGATTATAATAATTCAACCATGAAACCAGATAAATCTCTGTATCCTTCCTGCCAGTAAATTAGGTGTTTGCCAGCAACAAACTGCTTTGCCAGACACACAAATGTTTAATTACCATTGCTTCATGTAAACTCAACAAAGCACAATGAATTTGCCTGAAAACAAAAATCCCAATAGATAATCCAGCCTTGAAGAATAGAAGCAAGTAGTTCCCATATTAATCCCAACAGCTGTCAGACGTAAATTAGCAGTCTGGAGATCTAATGCCATGATGAAAAAATGTTATCCCTTATGCAAATCATGTTATGAAATATCCAGGAATAAAACCTCTTCCTTCTATTAACTATTGCAACAATACCAAGAAATCACTGCATGTAACATTTTCCATAGATCAGAGTGAATAAATTAATAAAGAATATCTCCAGCTCACACCACACCTGTTGAATGAGATCTTTATGACTGTTGAGGTTTGACATTAGGAGCGTGGGCCAAGTATGCAAATATGTTGTGAGAAAGAATTCAAGAGTGAAGATGAAGACCCAAGTGATATTCTTATGTTGCCCTCTCAAAACCATTAAGAAGGAAGGCAAAATGAGGAGAAAGGGGGAAAATTACCTCGGGGAAGCTGTGGTTAT